>NW_027261194.1:0-120586 GCF_043641665.1 Enoplosus armatus
CTGTGAGGTGCGGATGGAAGCTCGGAGAGGCTAGCGAGGCGGACGTTGAGGTCACCCTGCTGCACACGTTGGTGGGGGGGGGGGGGGGTGGTGTTCAGATCCTTTACTTAGGCAGCGGTACGGCAGGGTAAAAAAAACTCCATCGCAAGTAAAAGTTCAAATTACCGTGGGACAGGAGAGGGGTCGCTCACAGTAACAAACCCACGGAGAGATTGCCACCCGACTCTGCAGCGCCCCCCGGTGCTCACTGTTTGTATGGCGACTTGACCGTTTCGGTTGACTCTCACCGCTCTCATCGACCTCTGTTTTCGGCAGGCAGCTGTTTTTATGGGGGGAAAGGTATTAAAAGGGGGGCAGGAGTTCTTCGGGAGTTGGTGGAGAGTAAAACGAGCTAAAATGTATGTATGAATGTCGGACATAAAGTTTGTAAGGCCCCCCCCCCGGCCGGCCAAACACAAATTAGCTAACATGAACGCAGTGTCGGAATGAGGCTAGCCGGATAGAGGCAGCCTCCAGTTCGGCGTGGGGGAGCCGCGTCGGTCAAACAGCTCCTTTCCCCTCTCCTTAATTTGGCCTTTTTCGTCGGCGATGCCCCCACTTTCTTTCTTTTTTTTCAATATCGGCCGCCACGGAGAAAGGAGCGCGCCAGCAATCTGAGAGATTGTTGTGTCCTTGTGGCTGACGGTCGCAGGAAAACGCAACCTGCTAAAAGGCCACTGCTGTTAAAGTCATCGTTAGGAGGAGTGATCTGTGCTCCTCGGGACTACTTTGTGTCATTAGTGGGAGTTTAGCGAGAACCGTTGTAATGTAACCATTATGCACTTTGACCAGCTGCCTTTAATTGCCTTTGGGAGCCGTGTGTGTGTGTGTGTGTGTGTGTGTGTGTGTGTGAGAGTGCTTGTACTGTGAGGGGAGCAGGTGCTTTACAGAGCAAAGGCAAGCTGTTCTCTTCAAAAATCAGAAACTGTCCTTTCAGCTGACCAGCATGAGCAAGTCCATCTGTCCAGTCCGCCCCTTCTCTCTCTCTCTCTCTCTCTCTCTACATTTTGTTTATGTTGTTTTTTCTCTGGGGGGGGGGGGGTAGCGGCTTGGGGCGTCTTTGAGTGCTGTTTGGTTTAGGTAGAGGTTGAACCACGGTGACGCTGTGCTCCACCCAACATTTTTTTTTTTTTTACTAAACTCAATGTAACATTAATCTGGGATTTGGTTATCATGATATCTTTCACGGGTCTTTAAAGGATAGGCTGGTGTCCTGTTCTTCTTATTGGCAACAAATCCTATTAAAAGAATGCATTAGTGCGTCTGTCAATGCTTTCTGACTTCCCTGCGCCGTCTGGGGCACTTAGCCACAAACCCACTGGTTCCTACTGAAGTCGTCAACCTTTTAAAGCTGCATGTTTTTATGTGAACCATGCATCGAATGACTGTGTGCAATGTGAAAATGGTCACTCATAGTGATAAAAAAAACACAGAGAATTATTACCCCACTCCTCTTCTTTTTTTTTTAGCATCTTTCAGCTCATTGTTTTGGTTTTTACAGCCTGCAGACTTCACTGTTTGGGTTCAAGTCTTACGGCTCTCGTCAGCCTTTATTAGCCAAAACAAATCGATGCTGCTTTTAAAACGGGTCGCAAGTACAGTATCTCTTTTTGACCGCTAATAGCATGGTGCGCGTGCACAAGGAAGAATAAGGCTGCCAAACCCGCACGGGATGCAGCCCATTGGACTAGCATTAGCTTTCAGCATGTTCAAAGAATCGGCTTCTCAAGGATGCAGCTCATTAAAGTGTGTGTTTGACATTTAACAACGGAGCTGTAAGGCACCGAGGAATAAGCTATACCAGGCTTTCGGGCATATAGATTGTTTTGGTTTTGGCCTTTTCATGGTACTTGTTGACAGTTAAATAAATATTTAAAAATATGTTTTACAGTTACAGTTAACTGACTCACACTTTTGTGAGCTTATTTGAATGTTTTAGCTCAATCCAAATGAACAGTGAATCATTCCACGTCATTATTATTTTTTTTTTTTCCAAAGTATTTCTAAAGCACTTATTGTGATCCATGCATTGTTTTATTGTTTCATACTAATATTAAGGTATTTATTGGAAAACATCAAAACACCCAGTAATTCCCATCTGGTTATTTTATCTAAAACTGTACCATGCCACGATACATATTGCTTTGCAGGATATGAAATTACACACCAGTGTATTCCGTATTGCAGAATTCACAAGCGTGTCGTTCAACATGCACACACACACACACACACACACACACACGCAGGGAGGCATACACATACTGCCACTGACGTAAATTTGCGTCATCAGATTGACTTTTAATATAGGAAGCTACGGAGCTCCGCTGTCGTTCTGTGGTTTCAAATCCCAGCTGCGCGGCAGGGTATCGAGCAGTCCACATCCGTGGCAATATGAAAACTGTCGAGCTAGATTACGTTCCAGCCCCTGCGTCACAGACTTCATGCTCTCCGGGCAGATGAGAGTGACGTTTTCCCATTGCTTTGGGCAGGGGAGATCAGCAGAACCTCATGACTCCAAATTCTCTCCGCTCCCTCGACTTCCCTCACAGAAAAGGGACTTCCACGTATCATGTCTGTTACCATGGTGGCCTCCATGGAAGCTTCTTGGTGAGAACAACTGGGCTCAATCAGGAACAAAAGCAAAATCTGCTTACGAGCCCCGGAGATGAATCAAATCTGATGCTCTCTCTCCCCCTCCCTCTCTCTCGCGCCACACCGCGTACATGCGCACTGTACTGTATACATCATCCATGTCCAACTCCCAGACATCTGCGGTGCTTTCCCCTTAATTGCCTCCGGCCTCCAGCGGGGCTTTTGTGAGACAGGATCACTTCCCGTTAACCCCTGTTACCACGGAAACAGTGTCAGAGCCCCGTCACCGGGCCACCGCTTGTTTCACTCCGCTGCTTCAGTCCTCGCACACACACACACACACGCAGGTGTTATGTTTACACGCTCACGGGGATGTCTAAACAGGAAACAGACGCCATTAGGTCACAGGAGGATCAGGCCAAATAACAATCCTGCTGTTTGTTTATATTATGCTCCTTAGTTGAAGCCACTCTGTGTTTGCCTTTCTGATCACTTTATCCATTGTTGAGGGATCCATGATTTTGAATGCGTCTCTTCTTACAGCCGCAGTGTGTGAAATACCCCTTGACGACTGACTGTTCGCCAAACCTATGCGTCAGTAGCACAGCGTGCTGTAGTCAGAGTGATACTTGGCATTTACAGAGCTTGGAGGTCGGCGCCTTTTGTCATTTTGTCAAGCACAAAAGTGTAAGGAATGGATTAAACGGTGCTTTAACGTGGGCTGCACAACGCTGCAAGACTGCATCGCTTTGCAGGGTCACAGGTTACGCAACCCTGCAGCTTCTTTCAAAATGCTGCGCTTTCCCTCTCCACAGAGAGAATGACTAGCTGACGTTACTGGACGACGCCTGAGCAGAGTCGATATGAAAATTCAGAGGACGATTGTTGAGGCACATTTCTATCCGCGACTGAGACGTGACACGTACCCGGGAGTTTCTAAAATCCCCGTAAATGCTGAAATCAAAGGGAGGCTGTAAAAACCGTTGAGAAAAGCTGCTCCAGCTTCTCCAGTCTAATCCGTTCCTCTCCTACCTCTTTCTGCCTTCATCGCTCGCAAAGCATTAAGGGCAAAACTGAGTCACAGGTGAACCGCTGCATGGCTTAATTGATGATTGCTTGACTTCCTTGCTTTGTCTTGTATGAGGACATCCAACCAACCGAGAGCGCTTCTGACTTTCTATGGATGTTTTAGAACAGGGTCAAAATTTGGACACCTTATGACCACATTTGACATTCTTGTGTATATATAGTGCCAATATAGATAGCCAACGGTACAGAGTTGAAAGGAAATTAAGGTAGTGTGAGATGGGGAAGGACATGCAATAAAAGCCCCCAGATGTCGGTGCCGTAACACCAGAGTGCCCTCAGATTTGACATTCAATGGAAATTCAAGACAGGCCCACTTCTAGATGTTTGGCCAAGACCGTTTCTGACAGTCTGTTGCCGTTCAGAACACCTGTTAGACACACCTTATCATCTATGGACATTCGAATCAGCGGAATAATGTAAACGTCGTTTTAAGACCACTTTTGAGCATCACTAAACGTTCATTACGTGCTCAGAGTTAGGCCTCTTACTGTAGTGCGACTTTTTTTTAAGTGGGCTACAAA
This sequence comes from Enoplosus armatus, assembly GCF_043641665.1. Lineage (NCBI taxonomy): Eukaryota > Metazoa > Chordata > Actinopteri > Centrarchiformes > Enoplosidae > Enoplosus > Enoplosus armatus. The sequence goes on from NW_027261194.1 coordinate 4,242, forward strand.
TGAAAGAAAGGCCTATTGAAGATGAAGTATTGACTGATGGCCCTGGTGACTAACTTGGATTGTCTTGAAGGTTATCTGCTCCGGCTCGTGAGTCACACTGTAATAGCGAGACACTGCCAAGCTCTTGTGAAAGATAATATAATGTTTGTGCTGCTTGGAGGCAGAAACGTCCACCGACGTGACGCAGACGCTGACTCACAACTCAAAATGGCAAAATGATGGTGAGGGTTTTTAGCCAGAGAGAGGTTTCCGAAGGCTGATTCTGACACCGGGACGGTTTGATCGATTGAACCTGACCTGTTTTCCTGCAGACGATCCTGGTCGGGGACAGTGGAGTGGGAAAGACGTCTCTGTTGGTGCAGTTCGATCAGGGAAAGTTCATCCCCGGCTCCTTCTCTGCTACAGTGGGCATTGGATTCACGGTATGTGTGTGTGTGTGTGTGTGTGTGTGCATGTACTATTTGCGTGTGCGTATATCTTTTTCATATGGGACATACAGGAAGTGAAATTCAGTAGGACAAATCATGCAGTTAAGTGTCAGTTCATTATAATAATAATATCTATGGTTTTGGTTTAATTGGCCCAGTTTTTGAGATATCTGTGCGAGACCTCCGCCTCCATCCCTATCCCTATACAATGGAGGCAAATGGAGTTTATTTTGTTCACAACATTGCAAAATTACAAAAGAATCTGGATAATTCATAGGACACCTGCTTCTGATTTCCTCGGGAAACAAAAGCACTCCAACTCGACTACTTAAAAGTCCTCCAAAAGGGACTGCTCTCAAGGCAAGGTGGTGAACTACCGTAAGCCGGCAAGCTAACAGCTAACATGCAGGCCAACCAGTAAGAGGCTCGCGCAGTCCCAAGCACACTCACAAAAAGCTCTATGAACTAGCTAGCTGGTTAGCTCCGCAAAAAACAAACATGCCTCTTTTGTGGAGCGGTATAAATGCTGGTGTGACGGGGGCCTTTAATCCAACCAAAGTTCCAAAGAAAACAGTTGACAGTGAGACCTGTGGACGAGTATCACTGATCCTTCAAAAGAGATGCTGCTGCTGAATCTTTTAGATGTCACAGAAATCTCAAAACACAGGTTTCTGTTTGGTAATTTGGGCAAATTGCTCCTTTAATCATTCTTTAATCTGTGCGGCCAGTGCCAATTCCAGCGTCAGTTCAAATCTGTGTGTGTGTGTGTGTGTTTGCTTCTCTCAGAATAAAGAGGTGACAGTTGACGACGTGAAGGTCAAACTACAGGTCAGTAAGTAAATCAGCTCCTCTGAGAACTTGATGTGCTTTCACAATAGCAGCCTATTTTTAGTGCGTGGGCTGGTTTCCTCTTGGGCGCCAGCGTTGTAACTGAAAACGAGAGTTAGCCAAGTGGAACCAGGCCAAATCACCATGTACAGCTTCTTTTTTTTCTTTTTTCTCCCTTCTCTTTTTCAGATTTGGGACACAGCGGGACAGGAAAGGTTTCGAAGTGTGACACATGCCTATTACAGAGATGCGCACGGTGAGGCGGATACACACCGGGATCTCCATCTGACTCTCAGCTGTACATTTATCCACAGAACTTGCTGTCATATAGATTCATTTATCATCTTCTTTATTTTTGGTTCTATCTCTAAAGCTTTGCTCCTGCTGTATGACATCACCAGCAAAACCTCCTTTGACAACATTAGGGTAAGTCTGGGATATGTCTACAGCCTGGAAAGATATGGGAATGAGCGGGTCAGCAGGAGGAAATGGCCTTTAACTAAAATCAGTAAAGCCAAAGAGAGTATACAATGAACTGTGGATCAACTATCAATAGTGTCGGCACAAATGCACATGAGTGTGCGTGCATGCATATGTGTGTGTGTGTGTGTGTGTGTGTGTGTGTGTGTGTGTGTATTATAATTAACCTGCCCTCCAAGTTTAAGCCTAATACAAACACACTTTCTCTTTGTTTTGTTGGATTGTCTGTGTATTCCTGTGTCTGTCTGTCTGTCTGTCCCTCTTGTTGCAGGCATGGTTAACAGAAGTCCATGAGTATGCACAGAGCGATGTAGTCATCATGTTGCTGGGCAACAAGGTGAGAGGGAATAGTTTGAGAGGCTCCGCAAGTGAAGGAAAGAGTCTTAAGTAAATAGAAAGGGATGTGACTGTGGCCCCTTGCAGTAGCAGATATGCAATACATGTTTGTGATATTGATTGAATTTACTAAAAGAAGATATGGTATAATATAATTATAAATCATATGCATGTTATAATAAAGAACTACCAATTAGCAGGAGCTTGGTTTGTGTATTGAAATATCCGAGGACGCACATTTACACAATACGAAAATGAATAGAAGAGAGTCAAAGCCGCAACAATCATCAATATTTGTATATTAACTATGGGTCAAATGACCGTGTGTGATGTGACAGCTGTTGCTCATGGTGACAAACCCCACAGGGAATTATCACCAGGCAACCGTTCATGCCCATTAAATCTACACTGACTGGTTTAACTGACAGTTTTTACTGTTATTGCCATAATCAGTCGCTACCTAGACCTCCACCTAAAATTACCCAATGTGATGGTTAATATAACCGCTATGTCTATCAAATGAAAGAGGCGGGTTATGTGGTTTCACGCCATTCCACTGTTTGACAGTAGGCGGCAGTAAACTCATTAAGTAACGTAGCAATGTGCCAGCAAAAATAAATGTATTATGGGGAATTATAATTAATTAATACTGCTGACTGGAAACCTCCACAGGGCACCTTAAAATGTATTTTTAAAGAGTGACACCACGCGTATTTGTGCTCTAAGCATCCTGTAAGAAGTCTGAAGTCTTAAAAAGTTTATCACGCATGTTTGTTTTTTAAATATTTAAATATTGCAAGACACACAAGACCACAAAGTGTACAGTAGAGTCTTTTTCCAGGGGACCTATTCTTACCATACTGTCTCTGCATCTCTCTCTCTCTCTCTCTCTCAGGCTGACATGAGCAGTGACAGGGCGATCAGGAGAGACGAAGGAGAGAGGCTGGCCAGAGTGAGTATTTCATCCACAGCTGTGCGACCATAAGTGACGTGGTTTACCCTGCTGGTCACCGTTGTTTGGCTCCTCTTCGTGTCTGCAGGAGTACTCGGTTCCCTTCATGGAGACGAGCGCCAAGACGGGAGTCAACGTCGAGCTGGCCTTCACTGCTGTGGCCAAGTACGAAGCACTGTACACTCTGCTGTGCACTCAGCTGGCCTGAACTATTCCTTTCAGCTGTTTGGTGTTCAGCACAGAGAATAACAAGCAATAAGCAGCTGCTAATACAATAATATGTCAAACTCTATTTGGAAAAATATCTCTAAAGGGGTTAATACACATGTAGTCACTTACAGACATTAGCTGTCACATATTTTTACTGATGATGATGACTGAAATCATCATTATGATAACTGTTATTGTAATATATCATTATTCATGTTTTACAGGCTGTTTCAACCACAGACTGTGGTTTCAACCCATTTATCAAGCCATTTAATGAAATGCTGTTTTGTACACTTTAATGGGATATTATAATCCATGAATTAACCCCAAAATTTGGGGTGAACCCCTGAATTTGTGTTCCTTCCTTGAAGGGATTGATGAAGGGCTTTATTTGATATTTTAATTGCAAATTTTTTCCCCCCCTTAAAAGTCCCTTATTTCATGCAGAAAACCTATAAAAAAAAAAAAAACTTCAATATATTTCAACACATTAATGTATCCACCTAATGAAATATATGCCAAAATAATGATTAATGATTTCTTAAAATATCTTTAATTTGCACCTGGAAATATTTCAGACCACTATTTTAAACCGCAATGCCAATGATCACATTGATTTATATCAGTAAAACATAAAATGCTTATTGATATGGTAAATATGAAGAATGTTATACAGCAAAGACGCGACAAAATTAATAATAGATTTTTCATAGGATTAAAACAATTATTTTCATTTACATATGGAAAGATTGGGTAAATAACATGACACCACATCTAGTAATATACATCGATCTCATTCATTATTCATTGACATTACTCATCGTCTTAAACTGCTGAGCTGTTTAGACTGAACCATTCCTTATCCACCCCCTCATAGTTTTTCCATGTTACTGCTTCCAGGGACAAAAGTGACTGTCCTCCTAACAGTGTTAAATGAAATCTTTGGTCAGCAGCTCAGCAGCTCAGCAGGCACAGCGACGCAGCTTACGCAGCAGCCTTCACAGATCGTTGAGTGAAATCTGTATTTGCTTTCTAAACCGTGTGATGTCTCTGGTTCTGCTCCTCAGGGAGCTGAAGCACCGGGCGGTCCAGCATCCCAATGAACCCAAGTTCCAGATTCATGAATACATCGAAGCGCAGAAGGAGAAGTCGGGCTGCTGCAGCTACTTCTAAATCTCGAGTCCTCCTCCCACCACTCTGGGTGAACAGACTGTCCAGAGACACACCAGGAGCTACTGAGTGGGAGGAAGCCCTATTAAGTCACTGCTGCTCCCAAAATATGATGCTGCCAGTCATTCAAGACTACAAGCCAAAAGTAGATCAATGGAGTGAGAGGAGGATAAACCAAGCTATTGACTCACAAAACCCACATTTTCTTTAGTTAACAGTTTACTCAACTCTTTAGAGTTCATCATTATGAGCGAAATAGTTTAATGTAGAAATTTAAGCAAATAGTACACAAACGATTAGAATGATATGAGAAAATAGTCCTATGCTATTGGTTTCCTTTGTATGAGTTAGATGAGAAAACCACTCTCGTGCATGTTTGGAGCTGGAGTCAGGATGTGGTTAGCCTAGCTTAGCATGACGACCGGAGGCGGGTGGAAACAGCGAGCCTGGCTCTGTCTAAAGTTAAAATAGATACGCCTACCGACAACTCCAAAGCTCACTCATTAACACGTTGCATCTGTTTAACCCCGAAATGCATGGGTGGCTTTGCAAACATATCTACATACCTCAGGTCTTTAGTGCAAATGATATAATGCAAATGAAGCCATATATTAAAATCATGTAAACTTTTCTGAACAATAACAAACACACAAAAAAATGTATTTTTGCATCCAGCATACCATGAATAAAAAATGTATCACTCTTGCATACCTCAAATCTCTTGCAACCCTATAAACATTTTAGAGAAAAACAATGCTTTTAATCGTTTTTAACACCAGAACATTATTAAAAACAAATAGTTTGAGCAATAACAGGGAGTTTAGTGCTTAATCCTGGGTCACTTCTGACCAGAGGTATGCATTTAAAGGTTAACCCATACACAAACAGAAATATAACAAGACCAAGAGTCATGCTAGCCATGCTAGCAGCTCTGTGAGTCTGTACCACAGCGGTGCTTTGAGCTAGATGCTAACATCAATATACCAGCATGCTCACAATGACAATGCTAACAGGCTAATGTTCAGCAAGTATAATGTTTATCAAGATCAACATCTTAGTTTTGCACGTTAGAATGCTAACATTTGCTAATTAGCAATAATAAACACAAAGTACCACTGAGGCTGATGGGAATATGCTCTGCAAGTATTTGGTCATAAACCAAAGTAAAGTGCTGGACAAGTTGAAATTTTGACCTGATGACGGCGCTAGATGAAAAGATTGGGATCACCAAAGAGGTTACAATTCCTCCTCAGGGCAACATGAATGTCTGCACCAAATGCAATGGCAATCCATCTAATAGTTGTCGAGACACTTCGCTAAAAAAACGGAAATATCAACGTCATGGTGGCGCTAGAGCAAACATGCGAGAACCTCCAAAATCAGTAGGCTTCATCCTCTGAAGACCATGAATGTCTGCAGAAATGTTCATGCCAATCAAGCCAATAGTTGTTGAGCTATTTCATACCGATCGTGCTAGCATTTGTGGTGTTAAGGGGGAGTAACATGCCCTAACTACTCAGCTTAGCATGCTAAACTAGACTAACCACAGCTGAAGCTCCATATTTAACGCACAAACTCAAGATTGATACCGACCTTCTCATCTAACTCTCGGAAATTAAGTGAATTAGCATATTTCCCAAAATGTTTCACTTCTTCTTGAAGGAATTATATAATTCATGCTTCTTTGAATAATATATTTTTGGTTGTTTGCCTTACGTAGATCTCTGACTGGAAATAGTTTGTTTTTTTTAACCTACCTTTTAATTTACCACTAAATCATTGCTGAAGGTGTGTTGCGATCACACCAGTTGGCCAAACTGGAAGATATTGTAAAAACTACATACCCCCACGCACCACTGACATAAACCAGAGGAGAACACAGTCTCAAGGCAGAGTTATATAAGTTTGGATCCGCTTTGAAAAATCAACATTGCTACGACCTTATGTATCATGCAATGTACCAACAGATGGAGACAAAGGCCATACACTGTGTTCAAAGCCATGTGCATGGACAAAAGCCCGGTCCATATATATGACTTAGTCAGGCTGGCCAGCAAACTGTTCCGAGTGACTGTCGGCGGCTGTTGAACACTCACTGACTCGAGAAAAGCTCAGGGACACAGCTGGAGGAAAAGCGTATGTGCTTTGAGCACCTGGCGAGGAAGACGGCAAGGGAACTCTATTTCTGAACATGCAGAGGAACTGTTTTGGTCACCTGAAATGTGTCTCCGAACATAACCAATTGACTATGATCTGTGGTTGGATGTCCAATTTTGTCCTTCATTTAGGAAACATTTATGTCTGTATTGTGTTAGTGAGTGACTGGACAGATTTGTAAAAAAATCTTTTTTGACATGTTGGCTGCATTATCCCCCCCCCCCCCAAAAAAAATATATTTTGCTTTTTCTGGCCTGATTATGGCCTTTGAAGCTCAGTTGCATGTTTGCCGGTTTGCATGTACCAAATATGTGCGCAGTGCCTCCAGAACATTAAACTCTGTTTATATTTGTATCAAGATGAACATGAAAATATGAACAAATATTTAGCATTTCTCTTCAGATTTTAACTCAACACTCAGGGTTAAATTTTGTTTTGAAATACAAGATCTAGCATGTAAGTCCTCATCACTACATTAAAGCTGCATTAATTGATTTTCATTATCTTTATTTGAGCCACTTGGGGGCAGCAGAACAAAATGTAAACATAACATTGCCGTATTACTTGAGGGGAACAGCAGAGCGTGGTGGTAATCCTCTGTGGGTGTGTCGCTCCAGGCGACACCTTCTGCGTTACACATACGTCATTTGATCCACCGATAATAGAAAAATATTGATTAGTGCGGCTTTAAGGAGCTAATGATGTCAGAACAAAACAGCTCCATGTTCAGGTTTTACTGTAACACAAGCAAGTGAATGAACTTCTGTGTGACAACAGAATGCAATGCTCTTCTGCAAATATTTCATATTGGTCAGTTACTTTATGGATGCCCTGACTCAGTTTGGACAGCTCAGGTCTGACACACTTTATAATCTAAAATTATTCAGACTTTGTGTATATTGAACAGTTCCTTGATGACAGACCATGCTGCCAAAAGTTGTCTTTGACGTGTTGTATGCTGCATAAGAAATAAACTATTTTTAACTGAGCACACTTTATATGGACACTAGTTTCCCTTGCAGTCACCCACCACATGATTAACAGTAGCCACAAGGGTGTGTACATGTGTGAGTGTGAGAGATAGACAGGTTGCAAGCTATCAAATTACCACAAACCAGCTGACAAACAATGCATATGGGGCCTTCGGGGTTCCTTGAATTCTATTTGCCTGGTTTTGTGCTTCACTCAAAAAACAATCATGATCATGATCAACGTTTGTTATGTCGTGAAGCTGCAGGAATAAATAGAAACAAAACTTCCCATCTGCAGGTCTAGCCTTCAAAACAAAAGCGTAAAAAGTGTTGCAGCTTTTAAAAATGTGGATTCAAATTAATTTACCTTCCCCCTTGTTTTCAACCTTGTACCAACTCCAGCGAGGGAGATGTTGTTTCTCAGTGCTTTTATGGTCCAGTTACCTCATTTTGTGGAGGCCGTGTAATAACGTGGCATCACTATTTTCTAGATACTGCTTGCTCTCCTATGTTGAGAAGTTATGTGAAGTCGCGACCTTTCTTTGACCAAATTGTGCGGCAATGTTTGGTTGGTGAAAGTTGGCGAAATAGTAAAGATCGCTTAATGATCTTTCAAAAGATTGTCTTCGTTTTCAAGGTCAATAATCATCAGCCTAAAGGAGAGCAGCATCTGCAGCAACAAATCACATCCAGTAGCAGCACGTAGAACAAAAACAGAAGATCCAACCCACTTCTGCAGAGGTCATCTGCCTCCCAGACTGTAAAACTAGAGCTCTGGTCAAACCCTCTCTGTGGAAGGTTTTAATACCCTGCCCAATTACATTTAATCTCCAAGCCCCTCCTTCCTCAAACAGGAGGAGGAGGAGGCTGTGGAACACATTCAGGAGACCAAACTTAAGTAACACAGCATGTCCTGACTGCATAGCTACTTATACTACTGAACTAATAAATGTTATGAGTAACACCTGTGCTTTTCCCTATTGTCAATGACTTCCCAACATACTGTTATGTGTCCTGCGCAAATGCACGAGTGTAAGAAGTCATGTACAGTAGCCTGTGCAGTGTCAGCCTTGTATGAGGCTTGCAGAAAGCAGGAATTGGTACTCCAAACACTGCAGAACAGTAACCAAAGGAAAGAAAATGAGGTACCCAAAATATTGTTGCTAGTCAGGGTCATAGCCAGGATTTAGAAATACTGAGGTCATAAATCCATCCACCCCCCCCCCCCCCCTCCTCCACTCCCAGATAATTTTGCTCTGTCTACTTCTGATGAGGAAAAACAACTGTTGTATTTACTCATTTAGCATATATATTTCTTAAATTTTCAAATTTAAGGGCACTTAGTCTAAAGGACATTGGTATCCTGCTTTTAAAACACACTCTGTAACTTTCAGTTGTAAACTGTAGTTTAGATACCCACAATCTCAGACAAGTAGATTCAGGGGACGTGGCCCCGTGTCCTCCATGGTGGCTACGGCCCTGAAATCTTAACAGTTGCGATGTATACTGAGAAGTATTAGCTTTTATTTTGAAAATCCGATGACGCGCGTTAATCTCATTGCTGAGCACGGGACGCTTCGGATTGGATGTGGAAAAAGTAGACTGCGAAATAGCAGCTCACGGGGGGAGGGTCCGTGCACCAGGCGGTAGGCGTGAAAACGCAACATTAGCAGCGGAAAGTTTACTGTGACTCAGTGCAGCGGAAGTGAAGTTCCAGCAAAGTTAGTGTGCGCAACAGGTGTCAGCTTTTTTAGCGTATGGTTGTTGCGTGGCTCCGTCTTTAACGGCTTTGACGTGGTTTGAATAGTGAGGATAAAAGTTTTCCGTCGGTCCGAAGAGTAACAACATGTCAAACCTCCGACCCAGGCTGTGTGTGCTGGAGAAAGGAACCAGCGGCTACGGGTTCCACCTGCACGGGGAGAAGGGCAAGACCGGGCAGTTTATCAGGCTCGTGGAGCCCGACACTCCCGCCTCCGCGGCCGGACTCCTCGCGGGCGACCGCCTGGCGTTCGTGAACGGGGAGAGCGTGGAGGGTGAGAGCCACCAGCAAGTGGTCGCTAGGATACGGGTCACCGCCGGGCCACTCGAGCTTATCGTGGTGGACGCTGACACGGCCGAGCTGCTGCTGAAGCACAACCTGCAGTGCCGGAAAGAATTCGTCACGGACGGGATTCCCGTGCCCGGTGGGGACAGCGACTCAGACCGCGGGGACACACAGAGCAACGGCACCCCGAGGGAGCACACCCCTTTCCCGCGCGAGAACGGGGATGCTTCCTCGGAGAGGTCGGAGAGACTGAGTGTCAGCTCCAGCACCAAGGTACAGTAAAGCACAGCACCTCACTCTACTTAAGTTACTGCACGCTTCACTTAGTCGTACCATTAGATTGTATTCTTGAGCAAACATATTTTAAAAAATACTGTTGCCTCATAATAATGACTAAATGGGTGTCATCCCGGTTTTCTTTGGGCTTTAATAAATCCCCTCTAAACTAAACCCACCCTGGAAACTGTCAGGTCAAGAGGTCAGCTGTTAACTCCCTGTCCTGTGAATAGTAGTGTGGGTGATATGGACAAAGTCCTCTCATCCGATCCTGTGATTTCCTATCAACAAACACAGTGTTCTGATATAGTACACACTTCTGGAAAATCAGTTGAGAAACTTCCAGACGTAGAAGTTTATTTTTGGCCTTTGGATCAGTATGTGTTACGAAACCCCCTCGACTCAAGGTCCAAGTACATCACTTACATTGCGTTCTATCCACAAGTAGTTTCTTAGTTGAGAAACAGTTGACAAAATATTTTTGGCTAATCTAACAAGAATTATTTATACCTGATACAGAATTCAAAAATCATATTGCTGCATCATTTACAACGCCCTAATACACCCAGAGATGTTAAAACGATAGCTACCACGGTATAAGCAGTATGGCAGAATCTCAAATTTATATCATCTCACTGTATATGTTGACATTTTGCCCAACTCTGCCTGTCAGTGGCTAATCATAAACTGCGATGTGAGGTTTACCAGCTCGTTCACAACACATTTAATTCCACATTACCGCATTATCATTGGGTCTCAGACTAACTTGCCATATTCATCAGTCAAAACAGCGGTGGGCCCTGGCTCACATGTCCCCATCTGATCCGAGGCCAGCCCTGCCTCTGAGCTGCAAAGGTTATGTGGAAATAGATCCCCAATTAAGTAGCCACTTCCCGTGCCAGCAAAAAGGCTACAAGCTCAGGCGGAGAGGTGACACAGCACAGTGAAACATGCCAGGCCGCTACTCATTCCTGTTCAACAGAGTCTTTGTCACATCAATGTCTGTCAGTCTCTCTGCTTCTCGTCTTGAATTCCCCGTCAGGTTTGGCTTGTTGGACCAGAGGTTTTGTCACATGCCAGGTAGTCCACATCTTGTTTTTTTGAGCTGTTATTATCATCTGATTGGATTATGAGAGATATGAATGGACACAATGGGATAAAGATGTTTCTTTTATTGCACACGCCAAGAGTGTTTAGACTTTGGTGTTGGATGAAGGTGCGTCGCAATTTCTGGTCTCCTGAACGAGCTTTGTTGACGGTCCTCTCAAAACGAGCTAGATTAACAACAATGCTAATGGTTCGACGCCCTGTCTGGGCCTCTGAGACCTTCCACCACATCAAAATTTTTTGACGTGCATTTCTTTCCTTGGATTACCATAATCCGGCCTCCTTTGAAAGACCAGGCTTTTGTTGTCCGTTGTGAAACAATTTTGAAAGGTTATTCTTTGAAATGGTCGGAAACATGGCAAGCTTTTGTAGGCTATGTAACCGTTTCAACCAGAAGCCCAGCCAGCCTGGGCCCCGATTTAAATGTTGTGTAACAGCAACGTAAAAATAGCCTCATTGTGTTGGCGTTTAGCTCTGAGAATGGGAATCTGAGAATTTTATTTCGGATTTACAAATACAAATGGGATACTTGGCTATTTTAAGACTTGGCCCCCCTCAGTAGGTAAGAGTCAAGGATCAGCTATAAAACAACATGAAGGCACTGGTAGTGATTCTGTGTCTTTCATGGATTACATTGTAAATCCTCATGCTTAAATATCTATTGGTAAATAGTTTGACACCCTTTCTGGGACTTTCCACCACATCGAAATATGAAATACTTAGCTAGCTCCCAGGTAACGTTAGGCTAAGAGCTAGCTAATGCTCATCTCAACCCCCTTCTTTGTGCAGCCTCAAATGTCGGACAAAGTTAGCAGTTGTTGCTTCTCCATTCTTTTCTGTTGACCGCGACATAAAGACTCGTCTTTATATCCAAATTGCAAATGTGCGCTTCCAAACACATCTTCCCTTGCAATATAATTGGCTACTGTTGGATAGATTCAAATTATATCTGTTGTCAAAGTTAAGCTGCAGGTCTTTTTTCGATGTTGTCAAGTCTAAAGTCACCAGATTTAAGTCCACGCCTCTGCCTATACCTGTATGGATCTTCACGTAAGCACATTTTGCCCCTGTTCTGCTGTTTACAAATGGGATGTTTAGGTCTCTGTCTCCTTCCACGTAGGTGGCTCATGCCCTGTCACTAATACTCTGACCTCCAGCAAGTGAATAGGCTGGCTGGCTGGGATGCTAACCTGCAAACCTCCAGCTACATTCCTGCCTGATGGGAAACTTGGCAGAGCCTGCCTGATGGTCTGATACCAGCTTCCTAGTGGGATGCACTTGAGTGGGCTGGCCAACGATGACGTGAAACTAGCCCTGCTGAGCACAATCGTGGTTACGCTTCAAACAATAGTTCCTTTCACATGATTGTCTTTGGTTAGACTTGGTATTGCAGCCCACGGCTCAGTCACTAAACTTTTTTTTTTCACACTAGATTAAGCAAAATGCTCATGGTGATGCTCTTAACAAAGACTAGGACATCTAATTCTTCAGAGATTGCTTTTTTCCTGGCAGATAGAAGCATGAACTGAGTGAGCATGCCATCATATTATGGTAACATCCTGGCCTCCAGCGACTCGGTCCTCCACCGCGGCTGAGGGCCGTCTATCGGTCACCATAGAAATCCCAAGCAGCAGAAAGAGGCTTTGTCCGCAGTGTTTGCATGCAGAGAAAGGCTTCTGGGCCAGGGAGGAAAGGAGAGAGGACTCTCACGCCTCAACAAGGGAGGCCATGCTGACCCTGAAATACCTACACCCTCACTTAACACACACTGTCAATAAGACCGGAGAGAAGTGAGAATACGTGGGTGTGTGTGGGTGTGTGTGTGTGTGTGTGTGTGTGGGTGTGGGCCACAGGATTAAACGGCAATTTGTTCTGCACTTGATGTGAAAATGTCAAACAAATGATCAAGTAAAAGGAATCCGAAATTAATGGGTGTTGAAAGTGTTGAGGCAAGGTTCAATATAACATAAGTTGGTGCCATTTCACTCCCAACAATCCACTGGTTACTCATTAGGAGAGGATACAGAGTCATTATACTGTTTTCAGCCCTTGTGCTGCTGGCTTCCACTCGCCGCTACAGAAGATCTTGAGACTTTGATCCTCGGACTCCGACTAAAGGCCTTGAGGCAGCCCTCATCTTTCCAAGGGAGCATTTCTCCTTCAGTGTTTCGCAACATATTTTATCACCCAGCTCATATAAGCCTGGGGTAGAACAATTAATCTGGTGCTTTATTGAGTCAGGAGTAGTGAACACTATAAATCAGTATTGCTGCCATGTTACTCAATATTTCCACCTGTGCTTAAGTTTATTCCACTGATAGAATGTCTGCAGTTTGTTGCACCCCATGCATATGATATTTTCTCTGTGTATTACTCAACATATCGAAAAGTGTTTTACAGCTTAGTCGACCATATAGCTTGACCAATGCTGGATTTTTAACAGTCGATAAGAGCACCTTAAGGTTGTTTTTTAAAATGATTGTGACCAAGATATATTCTGAGCGGGACATTTGATTAAAGGACAGATGATAAATAAACGTCTGAATGTTAGAGCAGAGACTATCTGAGGGCCACATCCTTTCTAAATGACCTCAAAGCATCTCCAGCGTTTTTTGTACTGCAATTTACTTATCGGTCAGCGTATATGCCCGATACATATATATCTACAGTAGCTAATATCGGCCGGTCAGCTCTAGTCAATAAGAAAGTGAATTGCCTATTTTGACAATTGATTAACAGTCATTATTAAGTAAAAAATGCCAAACATGCTCGTTGAATATCTTTCCATGCTATTGCAGCAACTGCACCTGGTAAATGACCTTTTCCTACCGACTGAGGATTGACCTCTCAGCAGTGATCAGATAATTATCATTATTAGCGTGTGTGTGCGGAAAGTCTGTTAGATGTGCACGTACGATGCAGGCAGGAAGGCAGAGGTCGTCATCTGGTGGAGATGCCGTTTAAATTAACTGACACATGTTCACTGATGACTGGACACCTGATTGTGCAGCCCTTCCTGTTACTCCCCCAGTCAGTACCAGGCTGTTGATAAACTGTGCCTATCTGAAGTTACATTATAGCCTGTACTTAACATGGCATTAACAGCACTGATTGTTTGAAAAGTGAAAAAAAAAAGGTTTTACTGAGACCAAATCTTTATGGCATTGCCTGCCAGAGCAACTTTCCATCACATGTTTCTTGATATGGGCTGCCATCCAAAACAAACTCCATAAAAGTGCCGTTGACGTCATCTGACTTAGATCCTCAATGCCTCCCTGTTTTCCTAGTGACATAGTCTCAATAAACACACACACAGATACTAAAAATGCCTGTGGGCTGTCCTTTTTATTCTTAGCAATAGAGAAAATGTTGCCATCCCATTCATGTTTCAGCATTTTCCACTTGAGGTTAACCAGTGACACGCTCCTTACGCTGAGATGACAGGAGACTTTGAGCCATCACTGCTGTGATCACTTTGTTGCCTTCGGCCTCTGACGGGGCCGTGAAGTTAAGCTTTCCAGTGAAAGCCTGCAGATCCGTCAAGATTTAATCAGTGTTTGTGGCATGACAGGGATTATAATTACATTTGGTACAAGCAATTAGTGTCTTTGAGGTCTCTCCATCTCTCAAACTCTTACTGCGTTGATACTATGTTACATACTGTACGGAATAGGGCTTTGTCCTCGAGCTTTGCACTTCAACTCTGATCAGTCAGCAGTTGCTAAATTGAGAATTCAGCATGACCAAACCGATTTTGAGATGATTATATGCATAGAGACGAGGCGTGGGGAAAGTAGAAATACAAGATGTTCTGAAGTGGACAGTTGATGCAGAAAATGTTTGCCACCAGTCCCTTTCATACACTCTGTTATGGCGTCAAATTAAGTTTTGTGAAGCTAAATTTGAAAAGAATATTATGTAAACCATCCATTTGCAGCTGCTTACCCAGGTCTGGGTGGCAGGAGGCAAAGCAAGGTACCCCAGACGTCCTACGTCTCAACCACACCCACCAGCTCCTCCTTAAGCCGGGCTCAGACTACAGGAGTCGTGGGCCGATTGATCCCAGATTCACCCCTCCTGACAATCAGAGGAGAAATCTGGTCTGGGACCTTGGTCGGTACCAATGTTCAGCCCAGATTATCTGGTAGCGGGGAGGGGTTTACAGATCCAGTCTTAAACCTCCCAAACTGCTCCCAGACTCATCGTTTCATACCACAAGACCACAAGAGCCAATGAGAGGGAGTCTGCAATCTGTGAAGTTATTTGCAATTAACATTAGCAAGATGCTTGCTAACTTAACTTGCCAACATTAGGACTGCAGTACATTACTGGTACAGTACTGGGTGGGTGGCTTTTTCCCCGTTGCACTCCACTGAGCTCAATTTGACACCATACATTCTCCCATGTTTTTCTCTATAGATTTATAGAAGACAGATCTGTAATTCTTATTCTGTTCCTATCACATCTTTGTTGCACTCTTTCTAATACATATATATACATACGTGTATGTTTATATATGAATCTTAAATAGATTTTTCAGTTGCATATTTCATAGCCACACACACACAATACAAACATACAAGTTTCACTCACACGCAGCAGGTTCCTCTGTCAGCTTACGAGCTGTTAGCTGTCGGGGTGGAGCCAACGAGGAAACCACTTCCTGTGCCTGTAGCGAGCTGCTGTAGTGCTGAAGCTACATTGTTTGTTTTTGTCTCAGCCAGTTAATGACAACCATAACGCTAGATGCAGTGGCAGTTCTGTGTATTATGTAATCTCATAACTTCCTCAAGCAATAAACACAAAGCTACATGTTACCACGTTCACCAGTCGGTATATGGCTAATCAGTTTGGACAGATTGGACGTCACACACCAAAATACAACTGGCCGCTTTACTCAACATGATTTATTTACTGCAACAACTACTATCTGCAAGACTATACATGTAATACTGTCATGGAAATGGGTTCTAGTGGTTACAAAAGGCAGAGTAGTGTACCAGCATGCTTTGTTGGGGCTTTTTACTACAGAAAATGAGTCAGAATGAGGCTGGCTGCCTGCCTGTTTTTTATTTGTGTTACACAATGGTAACGTTTTTTTTAATCCTAAAAGTAATTATGTTACCGCAACAAGTGATAGATTAAAGTACTTGGTCATTGAACAGATACGTGTGCTGCCGGACCTCACTCATTTTTCAATTGATTTTGCATTTATTTACTGACAAGATTATTATTTTTGCGTCAAGGTCCACCTACTAGCTTTTTCAGAGCTTTCAGCAACATCTCATGGTCTTCATCAGCAAATGGAACTGGCTCGACCATATGATGTGGTTGAAAGCTCCCAAAAAGCTGGTAAGTGGACCTTGAGTTGGGGTCATTTTGTCCCACAAATAATAATAATAATGACAATAAATCCAATACAAGAACTGAAAAGCAGTGAGGAGTAAATTGGAGGAACTGTTATAAGTCCATTGCACAACATCTGCCGTTGAGGTGTACTGTGGACTGCAGTGCCTGGACTCCTCTCTTTTGAGTAGATTATTTCAAGAGGCTGGCGTGAGAGGGGCTGTAAGGTTCAAGAGTGTCACAAGGCATGCAGCACTCTGACAAACCTGTAAGGGTGGTTCAGTGTAGCTCAGTTCATAGACATGGGATATCTTGATGAATCATGAACATGTTTGGGGCGTAGCTTTTCTTTTCTCTCAGTGGAGTTGTGCCCAGAGATGGTCGTAAAGGTTTCACGTCACACTCTGTTTAGCGTTTCACCCTCAGGTCAAGGTCCTCCCAACAAGTCAACCCCTTATTATGAGATACCGAGTTGGAGCACAGGATCTGATGTTTAACTGCAGCGAGCTGTAAAACCATTAACCTTTGATATTCAACAAGCTGAGGGAATGTTTACAATGGCTGCCTTTTATACCATCACACTGAAACTAGGCTAATCCTGCATTCGCAGTGTGGCTGCTTGTGGCAGATCGCAAACCAGGTGTTATGTTGGTACAAAGTGTCATCCACTGAGCCTGCAGCCAGATCTCTGCAACAGGAATTGTATTTTCTGGTTACTCTGTAGTTGACCTTTGACCTCAGGTGCTCTGCAGATCTACAGATAAATATTTAACTTGAAATGCTAACGTTAAATGTATTTCTTTTAATTTTCTACAAAATTAAAATGAGCTTATGTTTAAGGTGTACGAGGACGAGAAGAAAAAAAAAAGGTTGCAGGCATTTTAATGGGACTTAAAGTGAGCCTGTTGTTGATGTGGGTAGAGAGAGCGCAGCCCGCAGGCCTGACTGCACTGACAGGCGCTTTCTCGTCCTGTTGTCATGTATACCAGGGATGAAAGAGACCGATCACACGTGTGTCACGTCGGGAACACGCCGCAATACCACAGTGAATCAGACAGAGACTGATATAATAAATCTATCCACAAGCAGCCAAAACCTGTCCGTTAAGCTTAGCCCGGAAGTGTTGAGTGTGATTGTAGTTTTTATAATGGGCTCCGACTCAGTCCTGTCAGACTGTGTTGAGGGCTGAGACGTATCAGCATTCCTTTGAGCTCTACAGTGTCAAACTGTTGTCACACACACATATATGACAACACATTGCATACCAAGTGGCATACCCCTCAGATTGGTATTTGCAGATGAATTCTGCGCTGCTCCCAACTTTCACTGCAGGGATCATTAGGGTATCATATTATTATTATTATTGCTGGCCAGTCACATGTCATACATACTGTGTAGATACTTCAGATGAGCTTGTAGGAGTGTGTGGGGTCTCTTTAGCAACAAACATTGTAAATTGTATCAATGCCAGCATGTTAAAAAGACTCTTTGCCGGACTTTACCCAGTGGCGTCATTATCGTACAGCACTTACTGTCGCTGCACTGTCTTGCTGTGCGCGGCTCTGCTGATACTGTGGTTTTCCTGTGCATGCTTTGAAAGAGACGGGGGGGGGGGGGTAAGAAAGTAGCACTCAAATTTCACTTGAAATGCACGCATTATGATCGTGGTAGAGAGATTTATGTAGATGGTAACAAAGGAGACGTCTGTGTCTTGCGTGTCTCTGCCACACATACATACTCCCAGGGTCGTCTTCTCATTTCATATAGATTCACTGGTATTTGCAGAGAGAGATAACCAAAGGGCGATCTATCTCTGGTCACCCGTGCCACAGGCAGATCCTCTCCTCCCCTACGGCGCAGTAAATGGATTACATGGAACCTGTTCACCTTACACGACGGGTTGAAACGCCCGTCAGTAGCCATGCTGGATCTGTGAGATGGTCCGCTTTAAGCAAAGTGTTTTGTCCGATCCTCTAATGTCTGAACGTCCCTTTTCTGTTAGATGTTAGTGTTGTTACGAGAGCTTGAAATGTCCGTACCTGTTTAGTCAACGGTGGTCAGTGACGACAAACACCAATAAACCCAAGCAGTGCTGCGCTCTTTCCGGAGATTCTTCTTTAAATTCAAACTTAAATTCATGTGCATTGGGGAAACAGGCGTTTACATTGGTAAAAACATGTACACAATGAGAAGAATTGTGATTTTGCTGTTAGGAAAAAAAAAAAAAATATATATATACAGATAAGTAAATAATAACTTAAAAGAAAATGGAAAAGAACATTTAAAAAACACTTTCTCTGGGCCGAGGTGACTTACTTTTCTTTTTTTCTCAGTTAAATTTTTATTGTCTTTTTACCTATATATACAAACACAACAACAACAACAACAACAACAAAACAAACAAACAGTGAAACATGTTGTAAAGGGGGGGTTACAGTTCATACATAGTTTGCTGGTATTTTCTTATTAAATCATTGTACAATTTACATTATTATCAATAAAATTATACAGTGCCAATGTCCCTATTTGTAAACCTTAATCCATTTTTCCCATTTTCTGTTAAACACATCTTCTTTCACTCTGAGAGAACAGGTCATTCTTCAACAGGAACACTTCTTGGGGATTGTATATCCTAATACCTCACCCAATACTGACTTCAGTCTTTCCCAGAATTGGCACGTTTGTTGTGTTTGAATTCGTTTGCTTGTTATGTTAGGTGTGATAAAAAAACATATACAATTTTTTCCAATTGAATTCTCTCCACTTAAGTGAATTTGTAGATGTCTGTAGCGTGACACACATATGGTACCACTCTTCTTCTGAAATCATGACATTCAACTCCTTTTCCCACCTAAATTTTACATAGAAAGTGGTTTTAGCCTGACACTCCATTAAGCTACAATAAAGTTTGGAAATAATCCTTGGTGTATTTCGATGATATGCATTGACCATCACTTCAAAAGAAAGTGCTTTTTGTGTGTTTGCTTCATATTTGTGTGTATGATTGGCCGGCTACTAGTGTTTGAACTCACACACAGATAAGCTAACGGAAGGGACTTTCGGTCGCTGAGTTTATCCTTAAAGCTGCATTAATTTGGTATTTTTGGCCACTTGGTGGCAGCGGATGAACACAACAACAACAAGAATATACAGTTTTTTGTTTGGAGTCGTGCTTGGGGCCACCCGATGAATGCACTGCAAGTCTAATATCTAATGACTGTTCCGTGTTCACCGGCTAGTCGCTAACTGTGTGTGTGGTTTGGTGCTGAGCAGGTCGTGTACAGTGGGTTTTTACTGCTGTGAACGAGGTCGATGAGAACGGCGAGACCCTGTAGAGCTGAGGGGAACTGCAGAGTCAGGTGATGGCTGTTTGTGGGTTTATCAGTAGAAGTGAGACCTTTCACATACATACAATATTGGTTAGCGAAGCTTTAAGAGGGCATTTCTTCCCAGGCTTGGTGCCATTTTAGGGTGGAACCTATGTTGCCTGACAGGAGGCTCTGCCTTAAAGGTTGTGATAAGGGAACAGAGGTCTTCTCGCAGTAAATGCCACAGATTACATGAAAGATTGCAACATGATTTGCTGCAGCCAGGATGGACAGTGATGCGTATCTGTAGATGTATTTTTAGGTATGTATACATAAACCCCCTGGCCCAGAAGGAGGTATATAACTCTGCCTGCAAGATGAGAAAATTGTAGTGTACAGCATTCCAGTAGCGTACTTTGCACCCAACCTGTTATATCATCCTTATCATCATCATCATTAACAGCCACTGGTTATGTGGGCTTTGTCATAAACGTGCGATTCCGTCCAAAGGTTCAACCTGACCGTCGCCTCACCTCAAATCCTCCCAAGATCCCATTGACTCGCTCAGAAACCTTCAGCAATCATCAACCAACCCGACTTCATATAAACCCCCCGGATCGATGCGTAATCCACTTTGCAAAGCGGCTGAGGGGGGCGCGCCTGCACCGAGCGAATGCTGAGGTTGCAGCAGTTGATCTTGAATGGTCACATGGCAGCGGCTGGCTTGCAGATAGCTGCTGATAGCCGAGGAGGTTGCACAGATAGCTGCGGTTTTATCAAGTGATGGAAGTGCAACTGGCGGTGGAGGAACTTTTCTTTTTTTTTTTTAATATATAAAAACGGCGCCTCAGATGTTCACTACTGTTGCCGCTTCATTCACACATTAGCTGTAAAAGGGCTGGGAGGCTTGGCTGTGGAAGCCATGCGCCAGCAAGAAAAGACATTTTAATTTTTAAATGAAGGTTGCAAGAGAGTAAATCGAAATTTTAACTTTTAACCCTTTGAAAATGGACATGTTTAAATGGATCTAAAATAAAAACAATAATGGCTAGAACATTCATTCATTTGCGTCAGAAAGCTATCATTTTACGCTACGTTACATAAGGTGAATAACGCGGCGGGTCGTTGTTTGCACAATCCTGTTCAAATCGATCTAAAACTAAAACCATAACGGCTAGAGCGCGCATTCTTTTTGCGGCAGACAGCTAATGCTTCTGTCTTGAGCGTTTATCACATTTTGCGCTCATGATGACGCCATTTTTACGTTACGTGCGGCGCAAAACGTGACGCCAGAGGAGGGAAGCAGAGAAGAAGGTTGATAGGAAAGTCGGAGAGATATTGGGAAACTTAGAATTGCACATAGTTCAAATAACTTATGGAGTGTTAATATTCTGTTGATGTTTCTACATTTAGAAATCTTTTGCATCAGTATGTTCTGTGTGTTTATTTTGCAAAATTTGACGAAAAAACACAGAACCGATTTTAGTATTTTCTCTATTTATGACACAATTTCAATACCTTTTATTATGGTACATTGACTTGCACTTCTTGTAGCTTAGGTTGCACAGATTCTAGGGACATGAAGCATTTGAAGATATTCCAAAGAAATTACATCACAATAAGCTAAAATTCCAATGTCTGCACTGGCGGACCATTTCTATTGCAGAGTTTAAAGTCAAAATGAGTTAGTTTAGCAGTATCTCTGAATTTTGACATGCATAAAATTGGCTTCCACATTGTCTGCCGCACATCCCCAGACTGGACAATATGTCAAATGTTCACAGTTAGATTAAGGAGAGAATTGTAAAACTGATCTTGATTGTCTGCAACAAAAGTTTTGTAACATGACAACACCTTTTTTTTTTCTTTTTATGGCGCTGACCCCATTCGACAATCGTTTAATAAAGAAGTCGCTCGCAGCGTCAGTTCAACAGCGCTCTAACTGCACGTGTGATCTCCACGTAGATCGTGTCATAACAAAAGATTCATTCAATGTATTACATCATGTACCACACGTACAGTATGTAAATAGGGAAGTTATGTGACGTACGTATTGGTGCGGAATCTCAGATTGACGCAAGCCACATCTGGAAAGCAGCCTGCATTGGAGAAATCGAAGGCAGATTAATTGCACCACGTTGTGTTTACATTGCGCGGGTTGAAAGCAGCCATTAAGTAGCGTATGTCCCGTCCCTTCTTCCAATCAAACATGGTCCCGAGGTTCTTGAGCTGTCTCCCTGCTGTGTAGTCGTTGTTGTGATTTGATTAACTTACCATCGCTTCATCTGTAATATCTCTTCATTGTAATTTACGTATACTATTGACTCAATGAGTTAAAATTCTGTCTCATAATTATGACTCAAAAAGTCACAATGTCTGTTTTTCTTTTTCTTTTTCCGGGCGGAGAGGGGCATTTCAGGGACTCTGGAAGTGATGAGTATTCCCAGGAAATACACAGAGCCGTGCTCACTAGAGGCTCTTCAGAAAGTCTGAATGGCATTAATCAGCTACACAAATGAAGTCGGAGCCCAGATGACACTGTGTATTATTGCTATTTAACACAGAGAGGCAGTAAAATATTACTGAGCACTCCTTTTTTTAATGAGCTGTTGATTGTCTCGTGTGTGTGTGTGTGTGTGTGTGTGTGTGTGTGTGTGTGTGTGTGTGTGTGTGTGTGTGTGTGTGTGTGTGTGTGTGTGTGTGTGTGTGTGTGTGTGTGTGTGTGTGTGTGTGTGTGCGCGCGCGTGTGTGTGTGCAGGAGGAGAGAGGCGGGCTGCGGCCTCGTCTCTGCCACCTGAAGAAGGGGGCCAGCGGCTACGGCTTCAACCTGCACAGTGAGAAGTCCAAACCAGGCCAGTTCATCAGAGCTGTGGATGAAGACTCCCCAGCACAGAGAGCCGGCCTCAGACCGCAGGACAAGATCGTCCAGGTACGCAGACACGTGTACACACACGCACGCACACACACACACACACACACACACACACACACACACACACAGTCGGTCAGACTTTTTCACATTGTTCCTGATTGGTGAGATTTTTTTCCTGATACTGTGTGTGTGTGTGTGTGTGTGTGTGTGTGTGTTTTATTTTGTTTGGATCTGAATCAGCTGTAATCCTATTACATTAGTGGGCAAACAGGAAGCTGAAATCCTGAGAGGTATTAGGTTGTTATTATTAAATGGAGAGTGTATGAAGCTGTAATATGCATATGTTTTTGCGTGTGTGTTCATCTACATGCTCGTGTGTGTGTGTGTTTTTTTATGGTGTGTGTCTGAAGCAGAAATCAGAATTTTCTCCCTCACTGTGTGTGAGACAACAACATGGCAGGGTCCGAGTTAATCCACTTACTGTGTCTGCTCAAACAGTCTGCAGGGCCTCTCACGTGCAGGAGAGAAGGGGGGAGGGGGGGATGGGTGCAAGGATGGTGTAAACGAAGTAACACCACAACTGTGCATGCTGTATTAACATCGAGAGAGAAGCTCTAAACAGGTCGTGGTGGAGGTGTAAGAGGTGGATTTCGGGAAACCAAACGCTCAGAATGTAATGAATGTTCTGTGGAGGTCGGGTCACTAGAGAAGAATATAGCGGAGCGTTCTGTACCACCGGTCCAATGTTCGCAGCCAGCGTGGGAGTCGGGGAGGCCGAGAGATTCCTGACGGCATTCCCACCGCGGATCTTCCTCCCACAGGAATTCCTCAGCGACGTCTCTCCCTGGATGCTTGATTAGTTCCAACTCGGGGAGTATGCTTGTATACCCCGCCCTGTAATAAAACGGCGCTGCCAAACATTTTCACATCACCGATACCGTTACTCATCTGTCAGGTTTCGTTCCATTCATTACTTCTTCTTCTACTTCTCTACAGTTTATGTCCAACATTCTTATCATCCTTTGGCTCAATAAGATCCAAGTGATTGGAGTATTTCCATCTGTTGCACCCTCCAAATATTCCAACAATGTAACAAACAAGCAGAGCCCCAAACCCACAAAGCAATGCGTCACATTTTTATAGATGTTAAAATGACCATTGTAGACCCGTCAGTGATGACGCAAAATGACGATGATTAGGAAGTGTCCAAAATCTCAATTTACTGCTCACTATTGACTAAACTACAGAGTGTGTTATATTAGCAGTCGTGAGCTAGTTGCTAGTTGCTTCCCTCAACACTTAGCTGACTAGGTAGGTAGCACGTTCCCTTTATTTAACAAGCTAAATAGACCCTTTTAGTGCAGATGTCATGATTACAAGGCAAAACAAAGGAAAAACGAATCACTTCAGAGTAGCAGGCTACATAACCTCCTGAAAGTATCCTCTTGCTGTGTTGTTGGGTGCCAGAACCGAAGGAGTAATGGCTCCAAATTTAAATATTTATCACATACGAGCTGCCACTGCCAGTCAAAAAAAAAAAACACCCCAAAAAACAAAGACAACTATGGTTAAGCGCAATAAGACGAAATGAGGCGATCGTGTTTGTAGCTCACAGTTCATATCACGTAAGGTTAAATAACGCGTTGTCTGTTGCAGGTATGGATAACGGTATAAAGGTGTGTCCACCTAATCAGAAATTGGGGAACTCTGAGGAATAGGTGATTTCTCTCGTTACGCTAACTCTTCTAGCGCGTTAGCTAACTCACTGAGTGAGTGTGTTCGGGTTGGCCAATCTGGCCCCATTGGTCAATGTTAATGTTAACCAAGCGAGTGACCGTACATATTCAGAGAAACTCCTATTTTCTTCAGCCATTGTTAAGAAAAAAAACAAGCCAACAAAACCTGCTAGCTAGCGTTAGCTCCGCCCTCAAAAATAGTCATAATGTTTACGAACAGAAATGGGGTCTATAAAGAGAGTTAGAGAGCTAGTCTTAGCATTCATAATTACTTTGGTATGGTTGTCGTTCTTCGCTAACAGGAGCTAACTGGCTAAATTTGGTAGCAGTTATTAAGCTTGCCAAGAGAGGTTGGGGGACGTAGTCCTTTTTTCATTTTCACTCGTCATAGCAGGTGGAGCACAGGTGTTACTAACAACATCATTCAGGTGTCCCAGCTAGCCATGAACAATACCCCGGAAACTGAAGCAGCTAAATGGAATTTGGCCATTATTCATGTTATCATTTACACCTGTGCTTCTTCTACTGTCACATGTCAAAATGTCTTCTGTGGCATAAAAGTGTGATTTGGAAACACGCCATGATATTATACAGACGTTTGAAAAGGAGCGTTATGAAATAAAACTGTATGTAATGAAATGTTATTAAAGTTTAATAAATATCTTTTTTAGCTATTTTCATAATGGTGGTTAAAGGACCGTACCACTGCTTTTGCATGTGTCATGTCCCACAAATGAAATGAAAACGACGTAGCAGACTGTTGAAACTTATCCAATGAATCAATCCGCCCTTAAACTGCAATACAACGTGACAATAACGAATCTCCCCCCCCCCCCCCGTCCTCTCTCAGGTCAATGGAGTGTCGGTGATTGGCATGCAGCACTCGGATGTGGTGGCAGCCATCAAAGCAGGAGGAGACGAGACCACGCTGCTGGTGGTCGACGCCGAGACCGAAGAATTCTTCAAGCAGTGCGACGTCCTGCCCGCCGAGGAGCACGTCACTGGTGCGACACACACACACACACCAATCGCGTTTGGCTTCGTAAAAGTCGGCTGCTTTAGTGTCTGGAACGTGGCAGAATCAGCAAAATCGCATGTCATTGCATTCCATTACGGTGTTAAAAAGGTCGTTTATTGTATGTCTTCTTTTCGCCCTGCAGGACGTCTTCCTGAGCCAGCGTCGGAGAGAGCATCAGGGGAGGAGGAGGTGAGGACCACTGCACACGCACACACACGCTTACAGATAGTGGCCTGGAAAAGCCCCACTGATCCTCTCTGGACATTCCTGGTAGCAGATTAGGAGCTCTGGACAGTGTTGTGTGAAGCACTCTGGCTGTCTTCATGCGTCTCCCGTCAGGACTGCACTGTAAAACTCTAAACACACAAGCACACACATACAGACCTGCGTCTGACCAGTAACTACTCATATTTTGATGCTGGTCCCAGTCTGTAACTGTTGTGCAAAATCGGTGGAATGCCCCTTTAATCAGCAAGCCAGTGAGTTGGTGTGTTATTCCACAGCCACAGCAGGGCGAGTTTATCAAAAGTAAACACATCCTCTCCACACACACACACACACACACACACACACACACACACTCTCACAACATGGGAAAAGTGGATTGGCCCCTCTGGTGACATAGCGACTGACCCTTCACCATGGCAACAAGAGCTCACCAGTGTGTCTTTCCCCTTCCTCTCTGTCTCTGTCTCTCTCTCTCTCTCTCTCTCTCTTTCTTCGGTGTCCCGGAGGATCATGGGATTGAAGTGGCTTTAACTCTCGTGGGGCGAGTCGGGGATTATGCTAATGAGCGGACTAACGAGCGCCGTTCACACACTCGCACATGCAGGCAGATTATACTCTGCTGCAGCAAGAACAAGCACTCATTCACCAGCAATTACATAACTCACGACGACCTCTGACCTGTATACGTGTGTGTGTGTGTGTGTGTGTGTGTGTGTGTGTGTGTGTGTGTGTGTGTGTGTGTGTGTGTGTGTGTGTGTGTGTGTGTGTGTGTGTGTGTGTGTGTGTGTGTGTGTGTTATCAGTTGACCATATAAACGGCTGAGTCGGCTTCACCATCAGTTACAGAAGCTGAGAAACATTCCGCAGCTGACTGAAATGAGTTGATTTGAGCTAATAGGCTCCATTGGACAACTTCTACTGCCACTGTCAGTTTGTACACTGACCTATTATATACACACAACATAGCAACAGACCGACCACTTGCATAAAACACTCCCAGACTCATAGAGCGTCCATTACGAGAGGAGAGTCTGAATGAAAGTCCTCCTCCAGCAGGGAGGAAACGTCGCCGCAGGGCTCCTGTGTTTTGCAGCATTTGTCCCAAAGCCACTTCCAGAGGCCCGGGTTTATTTTTAGGAGAGCACCTGCTTACGAGTTGGATGCCAATTTTCATCCACACATGAAGCGACGTCGCCGTAGATCAGGGAGATCAGGTGCACTTGGAGACCGTGGACAATATTTCAACCAGTTTGTCCGTCCTGCGCACAAAGATTAGTGCTGACGCCGAGCCTCCGCTTTTTTAATAAGTGAGTGGTGGGAATGTGATTCAAGCGGCTCAGCACGGGGCTCTGCTGCCCCCTGCTGGACAACACCGAAACAACCGTCCACGTTACAGAACGTTTCCAGCCCCTGCAGACCGTTTCAGTTGTATAAGTCCAGGTTTTGAGATATCCGTCTCTGAGGTGTCTGCATCCACGAGGTGAATATCGTTTTGTTTGTGGCGCTCAGTGCCAAGATGATTCTAGTTAAAGCAAGCAAAAAAAAAAACCAACACTGATGCACTCAATTTTCAAGTTTATCAACTGCTGTTTTTAAGTACCCAATGGAATCCCAGGGTCCATCAAATCCAGTTACCCAAAGTCTTGGAGGACCGACAGAGAGACCCTTTTTTTCATTGTCAGCAAGGCCAAGGAGTCTTTCAGTGTTGAAACTGTTTGCTTTGTTTGGCAGGGAGCAGCGGAGGCGAAGCCCAAAGCGCCCGTGAGCTCGGCCTCCTCCAGTGCCTCCTCCAGCGCCTCCTCCAGCGCCTCCCTGCCGGCAGCGACCACCAGCACCCCCCCTCCAGAGGTACTGCAACCGCATGTTTACTTCATGCAAACACTTTAGCGCCTTTTTTTGTTTGTATTGATAAAACTCCGAGATGCGCTGAGCACATGCACACATTTATACACTCGTCGATCAATAGGTCTCTTTGTCCCACCCCCTGACTGTTGTTCCTCTGGCCCAATAATGATGCAGAGGGCACAGGCATGGCAGCTTTATTTCGATTATATGTAATACCCCTTTCATTTGGTGGTCAGTGGTTGTTCATTGACCCCAACCATAGCTGCCCAGGCTTATGGCATCAAGCTTACGGCCATAGACAGAAAGGTGCTCACCCAATAATGTGTGCCGGAGCACCGTCACATGTCTGGTCAAAATCAGGATATGATTGGACACGGGGGGGGGGGGGGTCAACCCTTTGACCGAGCGTTGAGGCCACAAGGTCTGAGACTTGAGAATAAAGTTGAACTATTTCAAGACAAAAAGTCACAATTTCGTCACTTGAGGAAATGTTTTGGCGTATTCCCTCGACAAATTACTTGAACTATCAATTGATGGTAGTTGGCCAAATATTTTCCTGTAGATCGACGAATCAATTAATAGACTATCGGCTCATAATTTCAATCAAGAGAGTGTTGTAAACAGTGTATAAGTCCTTTTTCTCGCCGGAGACAATCTGACATGTAATTCAGGTGTTTGGGCAAGGTTAATGTACAATCTGTGGGGTCAATTGGGGTCAGCTTGCCCAAGCCGCGTCCCCAATTGGGACGGGAGAGTTAAGGCAAGTCTCCAGGAAATTAATGTAAGTCTATGTAATGGCCCCAAAGGTGACCCAAGTAAACATGGTGTGTGTGTGTGTGTGTGTGTGTGTCCAGGTTGAGAGGGCCCCGGAGCCGTCCCCGGCTGTCGACAGCCTGGGTCTGGGCCTGTCGCTGGCCCAGGCCAAAGAAAGAGCCCGTCAGAAAAGAGCCGCCAAGAAAGCCCCGTCCATGGACTGGAGCAAGAGGAACGAACTGTTCAGCAACTTGTAAATGACACCATCATCATCATCATCATCATCAGGTCCGTCTCCTTCAGACTCGTCCTGCCCTGTGTCCGGTCTCTGGATTTTGTTTTTATGTATGAAAGACATGTTCACATTTAGAACATTCTCAAACTCCCACATTGAACAGTATTACGTGATGATTTTATTCGTTTTTAATTTAGTTATTACTTTCATGTTCAAACAATGGTTGAAAATGTGAACGTCACACACAGGAATGAATGTTAATATATTACGAAGAATGTTTTAAAAGAGGAAAAAGTAGTAAATGTACAGTTTCTCGCATGAAAAGGACCGTGTAAGGAATAACGGGGGGGGGGATAACCTGTCGGCAGATTTTTGAGTCAAAAGTTTAAATCTACAGTTCAAATGAATTTGATGTGTGCAATCAGTAACAAGAATGAAAGAATGGATAGACATTTTCTCTCGTCAGTATCTGTGACTGAACAATGCTGAATAACTCTCCTGAGCCCTCATTGCCAACAGAACCGTTCCATGACAATCTGTTTTTCCTGTCGGAACACCGTCAGTATGTTCAAAACTCAAGGTGGTTGAAGGGACTGTGTAGTTTTTTGTTTGTTTGTTTGTTTAAATGACGAACGCTCTCGTAGCCCTACTGGAAAACAATTCTCCACTGTCTGTCCAGTCGTCTTTCCCTCCAGGGTTTCTGCCATGATATGTGATTCAAGGAAATTACAGATTTTTATTTTATTTTTTTCCCAACGTTGCTCTTGATAGATTTGTACATACATGAATAAATGATTTAAGAGGGGAGAAAAAAAAAAGAAGTATTTTGACTGGAGTGAAAACGAAGCTTCTCAGTAAGTCGTGTTGATTCTGCTGAAATTTTAAAAGCTGCGCCTGTCGGTCTGAGTATCGACGACACTTTTTATCACGTGAAAGTGTAAAGTATGCAGGTGTGCTTGTGTTGGCTCTGTGCTGTAGAATGTATTGAGCATTGACAAATATAACATTTGGATCAAACGGAATGGAGTCTCTTTTGTAATCTCGTACGTTCTTCACCGTAAAGCTGCACTTATCCATATTTTTATGTTTAGTGACTGTGTAATGTGACAGCGGACACAGTTAGCAACTAGCTGGAGAACATAGTGGAGCATTTAGCAGCTAAAGAGTCCTAAATATAGATATTTACAGTTATTATAGATGCAGACATTTTTCCAGAACGGAGCTAAAAGGAGAGCGAAGGCCAGAAACGTGACCCCAGTTGAATGCTAACGTTGCTTTGTGTCTGCTGGATGGGAAAATTAGCCAGTTCGCTAACACATATCATCACGCTGACGTTAATATGGGAATGTTGTGTTTTACAGCTTGTTCCGCTCCCCACATATGCCACAAAACTAATTTATCAATAGTCCTTTAACTTAGAGGTCCACTTACTAAGACCCTGAGATGTGGTTGACAGGTCCGGGAAAAAGATGCTAAATTTACCTTAAGTTAAGATTTTAAAAGTCTGGTCAACCTTTACAACCGCGTCATCTTTCCAGTGTCTTGAAGGTGTGTTTGGGGGGAAAAAAACCCTGCAGGTTTACCTGTCTTTATTTGTGGACATTTTGCTGCTAAACCGTTGTGCAGTCTATGTGCTAACTGTGCCGACATTAGCTGTAGCTAGCTAGCTATGCACTTAGTGTGTGGCAGCCCTGGTTTGGGCGCTAATTTCAAGCTCAAATTTAAATATTTTCAACTCACATGGACACGTCTTCACCTTCATTTGCACCACCCAGGGTAAACATATGGAAGTCCAGGGAGGCAAAAATTACTTGCGCCTTTACATTTGACTAAGTAGGATTTTTTTTTTTTTTTTTTTAATTCCCCTCGCTTTCTGCCTGAACACACCTGGACAAAGACACACTTCCTCAGTACAAATTGTCCTTTTAATGATTTCCAGGATGGTACAGAATTCCAGTGGAAATATTAATACAAAGTAACAAGAATCCACCAAAATGGAACAGAGGAACCAATAGTGTGAAAATGCCTTAACACCTCAGAATGTTAGAAACATGCCGACCCCCTTGTTTTGTTACAGTGCACCCGTCTTCTGCCTGCAAAAGTTGGGGGAGAACTTTACAGTTTAAAAAAAATCGAAGAGTGCATTTGTTGGACAAATAGAGATTTAACGGTGGCTGTAGGTAATGGCTTTTCTTCACTGGCCTCATTGACAGAGGATAGCTCACAGGCAGGCCTTCAACCGCAACAATGAAGTGAATGGCATTGGGTCAGCGACTGACTGTAACGTCAGACGAATTCATAATAAAAGCATCTTTTTGCACAGTGAATACTCAATAAGGTGCGTAAAAAAAAAAAAAAAAAAAAAAGAGGACAGGTAAATGAAAGTAAAGGAGAACTAATACTTACACAAACACAAACAACCCTAACACTGGTGATCCTGATCAACTCTCACTAAGCTGGTTTGCAGCTGGTTCTGTTAACCCTGGTTTTGCCAGTCCAACTATAAGGATCCATAGTAACGTGTTTAATGAGACAGGATGAAATAGTTGATTCCTGCTGGGAAACTCGCTCATTGCAGCAGTGAAAACTAATTATTCAATGGTTTAAAAAATAAAATTAAAAAAAATCATATATAGCTATATAGCTGGCTAACCCACTATTTACTTTGTGAGAGGTCCCTGCTCGTCTATGGAGTCTGGAGTGAGCCGGAATAATTTGAACGAAGCATTATGGAAAAAAAGATATATACTCTTGTCCCTGCAGGAGTAGTTGCCATTGATGTCCGACACTGTAGTCGGCACTGTGGACTCGGTCTACTGCAAGCCCACGGGGAGAAAAAAGCCAAAAAAGTAGTGCTTTTTGTGTTCTTCTGGTCTTTATGAATACGTTGGTTATCTGCTTATTAACAGGAAGTGATTCATCAAAATGCATCAAACGCGACCGCGAGAAACATGCAGCTTTGCTTAACGCGTTGTGAAATTGAAATGCTAGGTTGGCACATTACTAAAAGGTGTGGGGAAAAGTTACATTTGAAAGCCTTTTCAAAAGTAATTTTGTGATTCCATTTGAAGATGTAAAAGGTGAAATAAAAATATCAATAAGCAAATGTAATTATTTTTTATTTCTTTATACTTTCAGTTTTATAATGCATAGTTAAATGCTATTTTAATTAATACATTTACAATTTTTAAAAAAACAATGTAAAAAAAAAAAAAATTTATTGCAATTAAACATGTATTTTAATTATTTCAGTGGCACACTTCAGACTCCATACTCATGCTTTGTAAAACTGTAAATCTCTTACAGTGTTCGGTCACTTTGAAAGACTAATTCTAATTATTATCTCTTGAAATGCTTTGTAACAGGCCACTGTTGAAATGTTTAAAAGCATCTCTCATTCTTTGGAATCAGCACACTTACAGTAAATTCACTTAATAGCACCCTGAGGTGAGCTGTAAAAACCTTCCGAACCGTTGGTGGGAGGTGGACTGAGCTCCACAGTCTCTGAATATCAACTTTACTCCACAGCAGTCACGCCTGAGAAACATGTCTTTTCAATAACGACTCAAAGAAAGAATGTTTCCTCACTTAATGTGCTTCCTGAAGAGGATAAAACGTACACACATGGAATATGCTGCTTTTAATACAATAAACAATATTTTCCCCGTGTTATAGACAATAAGCAGCAAAATATATATATATATATATAACACAGTAATGCTAATATACACTAGAATGATTTAAGTCAAAAGGAATTCCATTTGTTAAAAAACAAACATATAGAAGTATAAATATACTCAGTATAAAGATATGACTACACACATACACAGTGCCACCATAGACTTATCTATACATTTACAGGTAACGTGTGAATAAAATGGACCCTTATTCCCTTTAGTGATAATATACTGAACACACACAGACATCTGGAGGCTGATCTCGCAGCTGCTGTTTGTTATTGCTCCAATAACATTCCCAGGTGTGTGTCCTAAGGCGAAGTGCTCACGTCGGGAAAAAAACAACAAAAAAAACGGGGCAATATTGAGGAAAAGTTGTGCCGGAAATCCTCAAATGTGCACTTATTGATTCATCCGGAGTCAGCGAGGAGGTGCCGAGCCCTCCGCTGCCCCCTGCTCTTACCGGCGTGAAAGGTCCTGCTTTAGTCCCCGCGAGGCGGAGGTCGGGGACGTCACTCCAACATGGCGTCCAGCTGGTCAGCCAGGTCGTCGAACATGTTGCCGATGTCATCCAGAATATTTCCTGCCGCCTTCACTGTGCTGCTGCCGCTGTGAAGCAAACGGGGCTGTGTTACAAGCGCACTGACACAGGTACGTAGAGTCAATAATAACATTGCACTCACTTAAGTTCAATTATCTAAAACACTTTGCCTGAAATGTTGCTAATAATCCCTCATTGCACAGAAAATTGTCTGCGTACAACTATGTATATAATAGTGCAGAAATTACAATGAATTTGTGATCTACGTAAAGAGGTGTTACACCTTATCCAGACATCGTTCCAACTGCGAGCACACAACCACCCCACCAACATGTGAGTGTAGATCAGTCGTCCTTACCCGTCCACACCGCCCCCGTGTGCCAGTTTGTTCTCCACCACTTTCAGAGCCGCCTCCAGTGACGTACTGGTTTGCTCCATCCTCTTCTGAGCCAGCACCTCCAGACCGGCCGCACCAGCCAGGGGTGTCCCCGCTTTCCCTGCCTGACCCAGTAGCGCCGAGGTGGGATACGAAGGGGCCGGAGCAGCTGGGGAGGACGGAGCCGCGAACGCAACGCTCTGGACCACGGTTAGGGTCGGAACTGAGGGACAAGAAGGAAAGGATTCATCTAAAAATGAATGCATTTTGAGGCAATGTTGTCACAAAACAAGTTTTGGGGGTTTTTGGCCAGTGTTACCTGCTGTTGATGTTGAGGCCATGCTGGGCTGAGGGAGTCTTGATGCAGACAAACCGGCAGCTTTCTGTGGACTCTCTGGCTTGGACATCAGTATCTGTGGGTGTTTCACAAGTTTGGGACCGGGTATACATGTCTGTGTGTGTATGCTGCCCCCCAGCTTTGGAGAAACCGTGTGAATCTGCACACTGGTCAGTTTGGGAATGGCCGTTTGTGCAATGGCTTGCACCGGAGACACTGTTTTCTGGGGGGTTGTTGGTTTGCTGTTAGGGGGTTC
Source organism: Enoplosus armatus (assembly GCF_043641665.1). Classification (NCBI taxonomy): domain Eukaryota; kingdom Metazoa; phylum Chordata; class Actinopteri; order Centrarchiformes; family Enoplosidae; genus Enoplosus; species Enoplosus armatus. Next base: position 37,728 of record NW_027261194.1, read on the forward strand.
TTTGAGAGGACTGGAAGGCTTTGAGGACACTGGAGGCTTCGGGCCTTTTCCCATGGAGCCCACTCTCTGGAACACATTCCCCGGCCTTTGCGATTCATCGTCGCTCAGTGTACTGACGTCCTCACGTGTATGGAGACTCTTGGTCTGCGGGTGGTTGTCGTCTCTGTTGGGGGTGGTAGCCTCCTCGGGTGTCGACGAGTCTTTGGGTTTGTGACGCCTTTTCACCGTGTCAGACTCTTTCAGATTGAACTCTGGGAGCTCCAGGCTGTTCGGGGTCTGGAATGGACCCTCCGGAGGACTCTTGACTTCAAAGTCTGCTTGGGTGACAACTGCTACCCTGGGCCGCTGTTTGATAGTGAGGTTGCCTTCTTCGGCGAAAGGGAGGTGGCCACCGGAGCCGTGCTTTGGAGAAGCAGTGCCATTCTTTGATATTCTTTCACTTTTCCTTGCCTTCGGTTTCTCTTCCAGTGTTCCCTCTGCACCTCCACCTCTTTGTCTGTTAGTCTCCACTTCTGCCCTCTCGCTTCCTGTCCTCCTCAGGCCCCCCAGGCCCAGAGCAGGGACAGGTTTAGAGTGCTGTTGGATGATGTGAGTCATCCCATATGGATTCGGGGAGGAAACAGGGCTGAAAACAGGTGAAACTGTGATCTGAGTCGGTGGTATATCTATCCTCCTGGATGGACTACTCCCGCTGCTTCCCTCTAGCCTGGCTGCAATGCTCCTCACACTGCCCGTGCTCTCTGTCTCCACCCCTCCCTTCACCTCTGGCTCCACCACTTTCCCATTGCCTGGTTGCCGCACTGGGCTGCCGCTTACTGAGCTCATCCTCTTGGGTGGCGGCGGCGGCGGGCCTTTGCGTCGGGATCGCACGGCGAAGGAGTGGCTGCGGTTGATGTGGCGCTGGGTCCCTGTGGCGCTTGTGTGCCCGCGTCCCGGCCTGCGCGACAGGGTGGCATAGGAGGGCATGGCTGCAGAGGAAGCAGAGGTGCAGTGGGGAGCGAGGTCATCGTCTTCGTCCGGCTCACCGTCGGAGAGAGCGTATCGAGTCAGGCTTTGGGCGCGCTTCTTGTGCGGGCCTCTCTGTGCGTCATCAGGTGGACCCTGTCCAGGCCGGGGTCCCAGCAGAGGGACAGCTCCAGGCAGAGGCTTAGAGAGCCCCCGTGGAGCCCCGTTGACACCTCCTGCCTGGGCATGGAGGTAACTGAAGGCTTTCTGTGTGGGGGAAGGCTGCGGGGATGGAGAGGACGGGGAGGAGGGCGGGTGGTGCTGAGGTTGATAGAGGCGGTTAGGGGACTGGAAGTGTTTGGCCTTGGGTGGGACGGCCGGGTAAGCAAAGCGAGGCATCTTGCTGGGAGTTAGCGGAGGTGTTAGGGGGGAGAAGGGAAGTTTGTTGGGGGTAACAGACCGACTCTGGTGCTCCCACATCTCTGTGGGTCTCTGTCTACTTCTGCCTCCAGGACTGCTTCCTCCACGCTTGGCCTCCTCCCCCACACCGCTCCCCAGACTCTCCTCTGACCGGCTGGCTGCCCTGGCTGAAGACTGAACAGCTTGGTGATCTTGAGAATATCCTGAATTTGAATTTCCAGAATTCCCTGATCCCCGCGATCGCACGCTAATGCTCTCCTGACTGACTGACATGGCAGATATAGCCGTGGCTGAGGTCACGCCCCTGATGCCAAACGCCTCGGCAGCTCCCCCTCCCGCCCTGCCCATCATAGCGTTCTGCAGCTCAGCGCTCAGCTCGCTGTCCTGGAAGGAGAGGAGGGTCCTGGGCGTGCGAGGGGAGGGGCAGCAGTCATCAGAAGAAGCGTCGGAGCGAGTGTGCACGTTGTGCGTTGGCGTGTGTTCAATGGCCACCAGCTCCAGGGCGGCGGGGGGCTTCCGCCGGAGAGTCCCGCCTCCCGCTCTGTCGGAATGGTTACGAGAGCGCTGCAGGTCAGACAGTCTCTTCACGGCTAACATCAGCTTCTTCTGATGGCCTGAAACAGAGAGACAACGGTCATTACAATCTTTCACACAATGATTTAAAGCAAGGCTGTGTCACTTGTGCTGAACAGCGGCCTCTGTGGCCACAAGTAGAAATGACAGAATTCAATCTTTCAACCACATCCCAAGGTCTTCCTCATTGAATGAATAATGTCAGCTGCACAGCAATATCTATCTAAAGCTTGCTATCTAAAGCTAACATTAGCCACTGTAAGCCACTGGTCATACCAGACCACACCACACCGGGTTGGGGGTTTGAGCCCCAGCTCCGCTTGTCATGTCAAAGTGTCCTTGAGCAAGGCACTGTACCCTGAGTTTTGTAAGAGGGGGGATGTGTTATTTCTTCTTTCAAATCTTACATAGTAGTCATACCTCTTACTGCTAATTGTCTTGTGCTATAAAGTATGTGTAAAACATTTATATGGAATATTTTCAAGGCCTAAAATGAATGCAAAGCCCTAATTTCTATCAAAGTAGAGTGGAAATTCAAAACTTAAATCTGTGAGATTCTAAATCACAAGGCTTCTAAACCTCACTAGTGGAACGGCATCTTATGGATGATGGCTTGTTTGCAAATTTCAAGAGGGTGAAGAGTAAAAATGGAATGGCTTCATACTTAGGAGGGACCACCAAGGCCCACATCAAATTTCATAGGAATCTGATCCAATTCCTCACCCAGTTTGGTGATGCCTATCTCCTGCAGGTCCTCCCAGGTGATGTCTTTGACAATAGTGATGGAGTCATAGCCGTTGTCGCACAATCTCTTCTGGTACTGAGGCAGCCCGATCACACTCAGCCACTCCCCCAGGTCGGACTGAGCAGCAACGAGCGCAGACCGAAAGAGACGGAGGAAAAGAGGGAGGGAGGGGGTGATGAGACAAACAAACCACAAAAGAGACAGCAGACACAAGCGGTTCGACGTATTACGACAAATCCAAGAAGCATTTCGTGAGTGTTACAACAACGCGGGAGGGACGGCAGAATTGTTTCCTCACGGGAATGTAATCAGGCAGCCACTCGGGGATGCTCAGCTTGCCGATCTCCATTGAGATCTTTTTCCGGTGGCCTGGTTTGGTCACTCCGATGGCTGTCAGGTCCTGAAGAACCAAACACAAGTGAGCAGCCAGTGACTGAACGACTCAGTTTCATTTCATTACTGTTCATCAAAAAAAGTTGAATTAGCTAATAAATCACCGTTGTTGGTTCATTTCCCTACATATTCCTTCATTTTCAGGAATCAGTTGCCAAGCTATTATGGCGCTTTATAACAATACATGAAAAACTCTGAATGAGTCAGGCAACCAGTAGCTTCCATCCCCCCATTGTCTCAAATGCATGGCAATAATTCATTCATACTTAAAATGCTTAAAGTTATAAACACACACACACACACCTCAGGGGTCATCCTGCTGATGGTGGGTACATCATATCCTGCGTTGATGAAGTTGGATGTGTACTGCTCCAACTGGAACTCACACAACCATTGGTAGATGGCCTCACAGTCCTAGCAACAGAGAAGGGGGGACATATATGAGGCTTCTCTCACACACACACACACACACACACACACACACACACACACACACACACACACACACACACACACACATTTACTCCTAGTTCTCAACTCACCTTGCCCTCCAGAAGCTGCTCTGGCCTCACAAAGCCTTTCTGAGGAGTGCCGTTGACCTGCCGACGGGAACCACCTAGAAAACACGCACATGCGCGATCAGTCCGACGGGACGACAACGTCCGCCACGCTTTATTGTGAGTGACGCCGGGACAAAGACAGAGCAAAGACTCGACTGTAACAGGTCTCTGGTAAGTGAGACAAAGCTAGATGTATAAAACTGATAAAAATAATACAAATTGTATTTTTGGGTAAGGGAGGGGGGGCGGTGTTGTTGTTAGGTCTCTCCAGGTGAGTAAAGGTGTGTTATCAGACTAAACACGAGCATGATTTATCCCTCCCTCAGCCATGACACATTACCACAGATCTCCGAGGAATGCGCCTTTCCTCCCGCTTTCCCCCGCCGTCACCTCTCTGCGGCCCTGAGGCCAGTGTTTTGATCGCTCCCTCGTTTTCTTTCTGCCCCTCCCCCGACAGGATCCATCTACCTTTTAATTATCACCTTTAACAATAAAGCACCTTTCAGAACACGCAGATAAGCTTTGAAACGTTCGAGTTAAGAGTTTTAAGCGTGTGGGGGGGGGGTCTATGCTTATTTGCTTTCTTACAGAGAGTTACGTGAGATGGATGCCAAGCTATTTGTCTATGCATGAAGTAAAGCGCTTGAGCCAGGAGGCGATTAGCTTAGCATAAAGACTGGAAGCAGATGCTAAGCTAGGCTAACCATGCCCTGACTCCAGTTCTGTACTTAATGCACAGACACAGTGACGTCAATCCTCTCATCTGACCCGAGGAAAGATAAGTGTATTTCCCAAAATGTTTAAGTATTTACTTGAGGTAATTATTTTTACACTTTAAAAGCTTTTTCTTCTGTATTTTTCATTTACTCCTATTTTTCCTCTACTTTGTTGTTGTCGTCAGGGGCCCTGATCTCCTCAGCACCTAGTGGAGAGGTATTTGGCCTCAGGGCAAGAGGCGAAACCTCATCAGGCCGCGCTTCACAAAGCCCAAATAAAATAACAAAAGTGCGTGCCCTCCAAAAAAAACCACACACGACTCAATATTATATATCAATGTACATCTGATATAAAATCCTTTTAAAGAGCTTTCCAGACATTCTTTGCGCCTAAATAAGAGTAGGGAAGAAAAAACATCAGCTGTCCTTCATCTGCAGAGTCTCCACATTGTGCCAACAAACAAACAAACACCGACGTCCCGTTTGACAACTGAATTCAGCGACAGAAACGACGCAAGAAGTGAAGGAACTCCCGATCCCCCGCGGCCATGGCAAAACGCCCCATTAAAACCTGCGCGGGACTTCTTACCCTTCAGGAGGAGCGGCGAGAGCGGCAGAGCTCCTGATGTTTGGCACTTCATCCTTCACGCAGAGCCGACATTTCTTCAGCTTTAGTCAACTTGTCGGTTCTCCTTCTCCCCCTTTCTCCTTCATTTAACAAATGTGTTTTGCTCTCTCCGCTTCTGTTCCTGTCTCCTCCCTCTCACCCCTCCCTCCTCCTCTCCTTTACTTTACTTTAACTCCCCCGCCTCCTATTCAGCCTGAGGTCAACACAGATGATCCTCTGCTTCATAAGTCCCTCGCTTTTCTATGATTTTTCTGCACCTGAGAGACATTTTGCTCGCCTTCAGTGTTTCCTCAGAGAGGCGACCGGGTGCTTTTACGGGTTGTGTGGTCGAGAGTAGCGAGTGGTTTTATTGGTTTCTGTGGTGAGGTAAGCCTTTTCCTTTCAGACTGATTGCAGCAACAGCTCAATCTGCAGAGCAACAGCACTGCCGCTACGCTTGTCTTCCATTGCATTCCTCAGGTAAAAGTACAGTGACGTTTCAAATGTACGCCTTGAAAATAAGTCATAGAAATGTAGCTACGTCTCAGGAAATAAAGGGATTTAAGTTAAGTTTACCTTCTTACTCGTTTTTTGTTTGTTTTTTTACCCCCAAGACAGAGCAGAAATATTTTTTTTAAAAAATGAAAAGGATTATTAGGACCACCGTTAGGACAAAACATCTGAGATTCAAAATAAGTCATTTTACAAACATAAGTGTACATTTAATGATAATAAACTTTATTTCTGTAGCACTTCTTTTTACTAGAAAAAGTCATAATATTACGAGAAAAAGTTAAAATATTAGATCTGTAATTCTTTGAGAATAAAGTCAAACTTTTACAAGACAATGCTATAACATTGCAAGAAAACATGTTATATTATGAGCTTTTAATACTGAACAGGTGTCAAATGAGGGACGTGGATGACCAAAGGTTATAGCTTTCAGGAGGAAGCGTCTCATTATCATAGATTTGAGGAATCTGAAATGAAATCGATTAAATGATGTGCGAGCACGAGTCCATCAGTGGACATGTTTCGAAGCAGCAGCTAAAGCACAGCGGAGGCGGCCGAGTCAAAGAGTGCAGAGATGAATCTCTGGAAGTGATATGAAAGGGAGCCGGAAGCTATTGGGGGGGGGGGGGGTTTCCCCCACAACTAACCTGTGGTTCCCCCCACAACTAACCTGTGGTTCCATCGGCCTGTTTGCTGTGGTCTGCTCCCGTGATGTGGAGATGGTCTCCTGATTCGCCAGCAGAGGGAGCCAGCTGCAAGCATACACACACACACACACACACACACAATAAAAGTCCTGACAATGACATCAGCATATGTGAGCATCAAACTAGTGGAGAAATCTGACATGCTGTAAGATCACAAGTAGGTTCTAGGCCATTTAGAAATTGCATTGGAAGACTGGGTACGGAACATTTCGACGGAGCAATAAGGGATCAGGGTTTGTAATGAGGAACATCCCACACACAGTTTGTAGTACAGTCAACAGATGCTCGGCTTGCTCTTATTTACGATCAACGTCGCCGGTCTCTCTGAGCAGATCTAACCTTGCCGGGGTCAGCGTTGTGGCGACTTTGAGTCCCGTTCTGCTTGTGGCCGCTGTCGGAGCTCTGGCCGCTACCAGCGCTGCGGCTGCTGCCCACACTGCCGGCGCTGCCAACGCTGTTTCTGTCACCTGAGGGAGAAAGAAAGAGAAGCAAAAAAAAAAAGAGATTGCAGTGTGAAATGAGACTTTCAGACTTTCAGAGGAGAATTTCAGAGGTAGGGAGTCAGGAGAGAAAAGGCATGTGTTCTGAGTGCACTGCTGATTTGCTTTCTCTCTAAGTGTTAAATGAGAATCTCGACACCAATCTCATGTCTGTGTGTAAGCATGGAGCGAGGCCTGGCAGGTGATTAGCTTAGCTTAGCCTAAAGACTGGAAGCAGGAGGAAAAAGCTAGCTTGGTTCTGCCCAAAGTAAAAAAACAAAAAAATAGGCCTATCAACAAATCTAAAGCTCAATAACTGTATATATCGTTTGTTTAACAAATGCATTATCAGAAATGTTAAAAATGACCATTTGTGATTTTAGGGGGAGTTACATGAAGTAACCATTTCTTAACGAACAAGTTTATCCATTTTAGGAATTTTAGGAATTACAGACGGCATTATTTCTTTGCTTTCGAAAAGTACAAACTTCGTGACTCAACACATGACATGACTTGTTAAGATAATGGTTTTTCATGTTTTTGCTGCGCAGGCCATCAGGGTGGAGGCAGCTACGCCAGCAAGCTGCAAAACACCCGAGACACCAGTCAGGAGAAGCATAGGAGTTAGAGAAAAGGCTGGTCACTTACCATTACGTCCTGCTGCAAAACAACTATGGTTATGGTTACTGGATTATTGGGGTGTGGGTGGCGGGGGGGGTGGGATTTGCAGGGAGGCAAGGTAAGGTCAAGACTTTGGGATATAAAAGGGATAACGATGGGAATAAGCTTCCTTAAAGAGGCCCAGTTTATCGGAAGGGTTGGGATGGGATCTGGTTTACAGGTTCACCCGGGGTCGGAGGGGTGGCAGGGGTTGGGGACCACACACCCTTACCAGTGGGAGACCTCCTGAGGACCCAAATGTCCTGAGTGGGGCTAGCAGGACTAGCTGGGGCTGAGAGCTGACTGTCAGGTGGAGCACCTAACAAACACACACACACACACTTTAGACACACACTCACTGTACTGTAGCTGGGAGTGGACCTATCAAGCTGACACTGAGCACCAGAGGACTGATCGAGAGGAGACTGGGATCAGGGTGCTGTTTGGGAGGGGAATGTGAATGTAAAAGCCCCCCCCCCCCCCCCCACTCCTCCTACACGGCAGCAAGACACCCAGACTTTTGCGTCTCTTCATTGTCATTTTGTGTCTCTTTGTTGTTGGTGAGTGTCTCTTTGTGGTCGTCTTGAGTCTCTTTGTAGTCATTTTGTGTCTCTTTGCATCTTTTTGCATTTGTTTGATAGATTGAAATGTTAATAGTCACTACAAGCAAAAGGCTCTGGCCCAGGCCCCCCCGGACCCCTTGAGCCCCTGGGCCTGTGCCTTGTAGGCCTGGTCAGCAATCCATCCTTGCCTGGGAGAACATGAATGTGTCACAGGTAGAGAACAGAAACCAAACAGATCGGAAGAGGTTCTCGTGTGTGTGTGTGTGTGTGTGTGTGTGTGTGTGTGTGTGTGTGTGTGTGTGTGTGTGTGTGTGTGTGTGTGTGTGTGTGTGTGTGTGTGTGTGTACCTGTGGGATCAAAGCCAAGGGTGTGTGAGTTGTCAGTCTGAGGGGCGGGGCCGTGGCTTGAGGGAGGAGCTCTGGACGTAAAGTGTTGTCGTTGGCAAGGCATTGAGGCTTGGCGGGAGAGAGTGCCCCCTAGGGTCAGAGAGACAGGTTTTTGGGTTGAGGCTGGCATGCATGAGTGACGGAAAGAAGTTCATGTACATGCATGCGTGTGTGTGAGTTTGACCTGCACGCACAGGTATGGGAACAGGCTGTACGACTGCAACAAAAACTACCTGGCGAGTAGTCTGGCGAGCACATTGTGAACTTTATCACGTATTCTTGTTCTTGGAGTATACGGAACAACAGCTAAAAAAGGGCAAATTCACTGTAAATCCCCTCTGGTGTTACATAAGAGGCTGCTGAATGGAAGTGTAAGATCACCAGCGACGCTGAGAGAGGGCTTACTTTTCCTTTGTGTGTTGTTGGTCCACGGCTGCTGACACCACTGACATTATCACAGAGCTCACGCACAAACACGTGCGCGCGCACACACTCGGGCTCTTTTTGCTTGTGAGGCAAACTCGGCAGTCACCGACTTAAAGTCAAACTCTCTTGTCTCTTGTCTCTTCTCCCTCAAGCATGAGCAGACACACACACACACACACACACACTCAACATCACAACGTAGACTGTGAGAGCTTTAGCACTGAGCTGACACTTTGCAATCTGGCCATAGTAATCCTATTAATGTGTGTCTCTGTGTGTGAGTATCTACGTTTATGTGTGTGTGTGTTGCCTGGCTTGTCGAGGACCTAGAAATGAAGTGTTTTAGCTTTAGTGTGTGCGTGCGTCCGTGTCTGTTGCTGTTACTGGACCCCCTCGCCTCGCCGCGCCCGCCCCGCTGTTTGAATGTCAGTGGCTTTACAGCTGCAAAACAAGAATCATCTTATATGGATCACATTACTTGTATTCACAGGGATTAAAATCAGATGATTTACAACCGTGCCGAGCCCTCCAGTGGCCACGCTTGCCAACATGGCAGATCCTGCTTGTGTACAAGCGTCCAGATTTATTCTCAGCCCAGATATAACCACTGCTCTGGGTTAAGTTAGCCCTCTTAACACCACTCTGTCAGCTCAAGCCCCCAGCGCGAGGTCTAATCTGGCCCTGGGACAAAGTTACCATAGTCAAGAGTATGATACAGTAAACATTTATTCTTGTTGGACCCCCCCCCACTCCCATCTACCACCCTCTGTGCATTGTGTATACACCCTGTTGCCAAGTGTAAACTACACATGGCTGCTTCATTATATGCCCAGACAACCAGCATTCTCATGCTGCAATAACAGAACCGGGCACCAAGTTTTCTACGCGCCAATTAGTTTTACTGTAATTTGATTTAACACAACATTATTCAGGAATACTGATTGACTGACCTGCAACCCTTAACATTGAGCCCAAGGAGAGTGCTAAAAAAAAAAGAAGGCTATGGTAAAGGGAACATTAAGATGCCAGATATTTCTAATATGTAAATATGCATATCGTGCACATGCTTAAAAGAGTGTCTTCAGTGGTGGGGGAAGTATTCAAATACTTGACTCAAGAAAAAGTGGCACACCAGAATGCAAAAATACTCAATTGCAAGTACAACTGTGCATTCAAAATTTGATTCAAGTAGAAGCAGCAAACTATTAGCATTAAAATGGCTAATTATGCGGATCGCCCCCTTTCAAATGATCATATGTTGGACAATTATCACTGATTGCATTAATTAATAAGAAGTATTCACTGTTGCAGTCTAGTCGAGGGCCGACCCTTGATATACTTTGACCAAACTCAAGGCTCACTTACTAGCTATTTGTCATAGTTATGCATGAGGATAAAGGACTTTGGAGACCCTGGTTGGCTGTATTTTGTTTGTAAAAGTTGGGAAAAGTTGTGTACTTGCAAATTCCATCTGCTCATTTAAAAAAAGAAAAAAATGCTTTGGGTCACACTACTCTTTTCAAGCTCAACTTTATATACTGTTGGGTAACTAGTGACTATAGCTGTCAAATAAAAGTAGTGGAGTAAAAAGTACAATATATCCTTCTAAAATGTAGTAAAAGTGCCTTAACTTTGTACTTCAGTAAATGTACAAAGCTACATTTCACCACTGAGTGTCTTTGAGTTCATGCAGACGCTGTGTGCCGGCCGCTTGTTTGTCTACCTGCTCGTCTGCTGAGGACCTCCACCACTGAAGGGGGGAAGAAGCCCACCCGGTCCGTCCCCCGCTGGGTGTCGTGGATGTGACCTTTCCAACGGCCGTCCGAGTGCTGCTCCAGGACCTGACACCAACAAATCACGGAGCATGCTTCAGCTGAAGGGTTCGTAGCCTTGCAACAATTCACGAATCACATGAGACCAGCTTGAGGAACATAAACAATCCCTAACAAATTATTCAGTGATGCGAAGACTGAGAGGTTTGAAAAAATGTGGAACTTTGCGGGGTTTGCTTGCCAAACGTTTGCCACTGTCGACTCTAAGTATGCATGTCATGTGTGCGACTCCTGAAGGCAATGTTTTAAGGCCACAATGAGAGCGCCAATGAGCTGGAAATACACAGCCTATTCATTGTGAGTGTTGACAAAATGCCTGGAGAGGACAAAAACAAACACCTCTCTGCCTTCTGACGGGGGGGGGGGCGCCACACACAACAACATACTGTACGAGTTCATACAGGAGTCTGGGATGTCACAAACAACTCGTATAAAGATATCAAAATACACAGCAGCAAGCACGAAAACACACGCGAATGGGCACACACATGAATTAGTACAAACAGTGTGTGTGGGGGGGGGGGGGATGAGCAAACAAGTTGGTAATGAGAGAGAGACAGCAGCAAGTTTGTGCCTGTTTCCTCTGCTGTGGTCTCCTGCTCAGGGTACACTAAATTACCCCGCGACATCCCACACAAATCCTAACAACAAGACTTCACTCACGAAAGTCTCCGTTTTATCTCCTTAAACTCCCCGTGAATCCCCTGCTGACGAGCAGGAAGAGTGAACTTATTAACTGTATCTGTAATGATCTACCCAGTTTTACTACAAGCTATCCTGCTTCACCATGGGTATAGGGAGCTATGGTGGGAGGGGGGAATAAAATTAATGAATAATTTAAAACAATGCCGTTTTCTCCCTCTATACTTCCCAAGGAGCCTACTCGAAAGCTATCCGTGCCCATCGAATTTCTGATACAAGAAAGCGCTTCTGCGTCTGGTGTGAACGCGGGGGTCAGGGACACACGGATGAGGGGCCAGTCACCAACACACTTAGTGGTCTCTTTTGAAGCCGATCTGAGTGGAAGTGGAACATTTCTAGCTTTGGCGCCCCCACTAGTGGTCATATCAAAAAGACACTGTGGCACCCTGGCCCCAACCCCTGGGATTTTCACCGCCAATCTTTACCCATTTTCAAAGGGATTATCTAAATTTGAATGCAAACAAAAACTGACGCCATAATAATAATAATAATAATAATTTGAAGACTCACTTACAAATTCCACACTGAGTGGCTTTAAAGCAACATATAACTGCGTTAACAAGCAAAGCTCACGAAGGGTAAAAAGAAAAGTTAAGTTGTTACTTGAATTCAGCTGGACATAAAGCAGGAGCATGGCAGAACTTCGAGTCTGCTGTGCGAACCGACGACTCACTGTATTAAAAGAGACAAAAACAAGTACCATGATAAGTTCTCCTGCCCGGAGGTTGAGAGCGGTGGGGTCGTGGAGGTTCCAGTAGTCCTTCACCGCTCTGACCTGGAGGGAGCTTGATGCTTCTTCACAGAGACAGAAAGATCCAGACACATCACCAGCAGGCACAAAGGGCCCCTTTTACTCCACTGACTTCCATTCTGACCTCTCCCTCTAGTCCCAACCAAAAAAGTCAGAATCATCAATGAGCTATCGAGAAAATGTTTCTCGAAGAGCTACCAACCTCTCAGCAGCTGTTTGATTTCCCTGCTGGCTGTGGAGGTGGTGAACTGGTTGACGATGTCCAAAGCCGTCTGGTTGTACGTGTTGCGCATGTTCACGTTGATGCCCGCCTAAGCACACACACACACACACACACACACCGTGGGATTACTGTGGATGAGATGCACCTTCAAAACAAACCCTCCCTCAAACGCCTCCCTCCGTTATTAAAGAATAACACTGGATGTGTAGTTGTCTTTCCCTACGGGAACATCAGTGTCAGCCTTCAAAATCCCACATCAGCTGGACTGAAATTACATTCAGGTCGTCTTTGCTTACATCAAGCAGCAGTCGCACAACTTCAGTCTTGCCGTAGAGGGCAGCTTCGTGCAGAGACGTCCCCGCCTTGGTGGCTCTGTTGATGTCGATACCGGCTTTGAGCAGCAACCTGGGAAGCCAAAGCAGAGCACGTCATGTAAGGCCACAGGCAAGACTCACACAATACAGATTCATCCATTCAGCTGTTACAGACATATACCCCCCCACTCATCCACCCACATACACACACACACACGCACAAGAACAACAAATATGTCTCTGGTTCTGTCAGAGGCCCAGATGTAGGAATACTGGCGGCATCATATCCAGAAAGTGGTACTGGAGGAGGAGGAGGTCCTCAGCTCGCCGTGTGAAGGTTGAGTTTTGAAGAAGTAAACAACACTGAAACACTGCTGTAGGACATTAGATTGGATTCATGTGCGTGGCGCTTTCTGAACGTTAGCCAGTGGATGCTACACTTTGACTGTCAAACACGTTTAAGTGAGACAAAATAAAGCAGCCCGAGTGGCATCTGCAAACGATTGAGGTGGACAGATACTTTACGACCTTTCAGCAAGCTCACCGACAGTCTGACGGAGTGCCAAAGCTACTGATGTTAAAAAATAAAGTTGTGCACGTGATAGTACTGTGAGAATAATGTCATACTTTTGAGGAGAAAAAAAAAAGACAAATAAAGTCATAATTCTACCAGACAAAGTCATAAAGTTACATCCCTCTAAAGGCTGACACACTGCTGGTATTAGAATAAACTAACTTTTTTTCCTGACAATAATTTAATAAGTAGTATTAAAACAAACATCTTATAATATTGCAACATCATTCAGATTTTTCTGGATTTTTTTCCATAGCATGAGAGGAATGGCAAGAATGTATGAATCATGCATGAATGTTACTTATGTAACACATAAAAGCTGACTGTCCTATAATCAACATAAATATTACAACTTTTTTCTTGAAATATGACAATTCTCTCGTAAGATTAAAACTACATCTCATAATCTTTTGACTTTTTCACGTAAGTTGTAATTTCTTGAGAAAAAGCTAAAAAGTAATGAAACAATTACAACAAGAAACACCACCTCTCCCATTTGACCCTCCTCTAACCTGTTTGCTAAGACGGAGTATTAAAATAAACTTCTGGTAATATGTCAATTTCCTTTCCAAAATATCGCTTGTTGCTTGTTTTTGCTTAGTTTTTTGCTTTCTTTCTGAAAAAAAAAGTCAATATCACAAGAATAAGAGTCGCAATTTTATGAGAAAAATGTAATAACGCTGAAACCAATTCCTCATTTGACGCGTAAAAGGTGACACATACTGTAGCTCTCACCTGTTTACTACGCATCTTGTAATATTACAGCCTTGTTCTTGAAATATTGTGACTTGTTTTCTTATAATGTTTAACTTTTTTTCTCAAAATTACTTTTTTCTCTTCGCTCTTTTTTCCTCAAATATTCCAACTTTATTCACAAAAATGTTTTGGTTGTTTTCTTGACAGTGGCCTTGATAGCTTGAACTACTAGAGAAACAACTGTGTTCAAATGAGCAAAAATGAAAGCCTTGCAAAGAACTCAGCCTTTGGTTTGAGCTGAGTGTAAAACGCTTAATAGTGACTTGTGAAATGTAAATACTGCTGACAAACACTCTTCATGGCATCGTGTAAGTGGGACACGACGGGGGGCGGGGTGGGACAGACAGGAGAAATATCAAACCATGCAGCATACTACCTTCACCTTCTTCCTTTACTCAGCAGCAACAGTTTTAATCTGGGCTGAATGTCTGAAAACTGTCAACTTCTCCACCTCTGTCCTGCAGATACGCTGCAGTTGGTTTACTCATATACTCTACATGAACTGCACTGCATGTATACATAATGTATATAATATGCTAGGGCAAAGGTTCTTAACATGAGGTCTCCTGCAGCTACTGCTATCTCCCCACATACATGAAGTATATGTCATCTTCCCTGGGACAACCTGTCATCTCCTGGCTGTCTGTATGCAAATGTTTGCAGCTCCAGTTCGAACCAGACCCAGAAAGCTTCTCCAGCTATACGAAAAGTAGATACTATAAGACGTCTGCTGAATGAGTATGGCAGTCTTTGAAGAGACATAAATCCCTTACTGGGGGATCACAGTCAGATTCTGCTGAGTAAACTCTGAATAAACTTGTGTGCTAATGCAAAGAATTCATTTTTTATTATTATTTCTGTGTTGAAAGCTCCCCTTTTCTCCTCTGTGTCTCCTATTCAGCTTTGCCAGTTCAGGTGAAAGGGAGAGGAGGATGGAGAGGGTATTGCAAAAGAGATGTCATAGTTTCAGATGGGAATCGTTAGCAGCGTGTCTGAGAGGCAGGGTGGAGTTACTTGGCTAAGTGCATACATATTTACACAGATATGCTGGCATAAAAAAACAAACAAACACATGGAGCCACTCTGGGGCATCTGAAAGATGTGAAGTCTCTGGGATTAAACATCACTACAGTATAGAGTGTGTTCTTTTTGAATGCGGAGATAATTATGTTAATGTTTTTGCTTTCTGGCACTACCTGTGGGGAATATTTAGCACCTGCAGCTGTGAACTAAGGGCCGACACATACACATACTCGCTATCATGAGCATCAACTCATAAAAAATAATTAAAAAAAAATAAAAAAAAAAACACAAAAAACAAAAAAAAAAAAAAATAAAAAAAATTAAAAAAAAAAGCAAAAAAAAAAAAAAAAAAAAAACCCCCAAAACAAAAAAACAACCAAATCAAAATCAATAAAAAAAAAAAAAAAAAAAAAAAAAAAAAAAAACACCCCCCCACTAAAAACAAAAAAAAAATAAAAAATATAATATAAAATAAATATTAAATTTAAAAAAAAACACACAAAAAAAAAATTAAAATAAAATAAAAATATATATGTTATTAACAACAAAAAAGTAGGAGGAGTATTAGCACTGACAGCCCTAGTGATGGTGGCAGTAAACATAGCTGCAGTTAGCGCTAGTAATGATGGAAGTAGTAATAGTAATAGTAGTAGCAGCAGCTGTGGTAGCAGTAGTAGCTGCAGTAACTGTAGAAGTAATGGCCACAGCAGTGGTAGCAACAGTGTTAGCATGAGCAGTAGTTGTAGTAGTGGTAGTAATAATAGTAGCACTGACTGCCCTTGTGGTGGTAGCAGTAAAAATAGTTGCAGTAAACACTAGTAGTGATGGGAGTTGTAATAATAGTAGTAGCAGCAGCTGTGGTAGCAGTAGTAGCTGCAGTAACTGTAGAAGTAATGGCCATAGCAGCAGTAGCAGTGGTAGTGGCAGTAGTTAGAGTGGTAGTAGTAGCATTAGTACTAGCAGAGTTAGTAGCAGTAGCTGCTGCAACAGTAGCTGGTAGCTGGTAGTTAAAGTAGACAGAAGCTGCTGGTGAAGATGAAAGGGCAGAAATAGACATGTGACAGAAGTCTATTACAGTGCATTTCAACACTGCTCCTCGCTGCGATCTTACTTGATGGTGTCTTTGTGTCCATTCCTTGCTGCCAGGTGGAGGGGGGTGGTGGACGGAGAGTCCAGGCCGTCGTGCCCTCCCTCCCCTTCTAACAGCGCCGCCACCATGTTACTGCTCAGCAGCAACTGAGCCACCTAAAGAGATATCAAAGACACCAAACAGAGGATGAAGTGCGGGATGCTGAGAACAGAAGAGTGGCAGAATCAGGGCAAGAATTACAGCATTAGTTAAACTTACATACATACATCTATATGCAAAGCCAAGCAAGCTGAGGTTGGTAAAAATACATTAATTGAAATAATATATGTGGCGACTTATATATAGGGTCAAGCTAGTACATAGAGGCTTATCCACTACTCAGCAGCAGTCTAAAGATACCACAGCCCCCACTCACACACACACAAAGTTTGTGTGTCACAAAAACAGCCCAAAGCCGTCAGTTCTTTCACAGCCAAACTGCAAACTCAGACCAGACGAGAGAACATTTAACAGGCATAGGAAGCGTGTGCCGGTCTAATTCTGAATTACAGGGCCAGCCATACATCTCACAGCCAGGCTTATCCGCAGATGTGACAGAGAAACAGTGGAACACACTGCAATGTGCAATCCCTTTAACGTTCCAGTGTGCATGTGTCCAAAACGAGCCACTGAAGCCTATTTTCCTTTCGCTCAAACAAGCTTAATTTAGCTGGGTCACTTCATCTAAGCCATGGTTCATGTTTGACATAGGCCATCCCCCATTTAGAAAGGGCAAAAGGGGCCAAATGGGGTGCTTTCACATGCAAATAAATTGGATTAGAATGACATATATGAAGCAAATCACTACATGGCTTTACTCTCTCAGTCTTTCAATGGAAAGACAGGCACAAGAGCAGTCTCGCCAGCTGTGTGGCTCTATGAATGGCAATGTCGGTGGGTAGGGCGGTCCAACACTTTGGTCCAGAATGAAATATGTCAACAACTACTGGATGGATTGCCACTGTAATTGGCTAACTAACTAACTAAGACGGCGATAGCATTTAGCTCAAAGCACCGCTGCGCCTGAGGCCAGCCTCACAGAGCCGCTAGCATGGAGATGGCTGGAGAATCTTAGTCTTGTTTTAACTCTCAAATATGAAAAACCGGGCTCTATTGGCTATTTATTTTTGCTCAATGTGTCACTATCATCAACAGTTACGCTACACTGTATCTCAAGTATTGTCATCAAACATCCGATCAGGTATTAAAATAAAATATCAAACACAAGTGCATTCATGAAGATAATAAAATTGAGTACACAATCACCATTAAAATATATATTTTTTAATGTGACACACTTAGCAAATCTAACTACTACCAGACTAATGATAGCGTTGTGTACGCTGGTCCACTTTACCACAATATACCCCCACCCCCCACCCCGGCTCCTTCTAGAAAACCGTGTGTATATACGGTTTGAACTCTGTGTGAGGTATGCAGTTTCTCACCGCACATTCTTCTATGAATACCAGTTTACGTGCGGGAAATAGCTTAAGCACGTTTTTTTTTTTTTTACACATCTCGCCCCTGGGTTTTGAAGCTTGATATCTTTGTATTGAGGATGCTAATGAATGCTAACATCATGTCGTCTTGAGGGCTATAATTAAACAAATTGTGTCAAATACATCGTGCCGAAGGTGGATGACACTCAATGTTGAAAAGCGTATTTTTCATAATAGATCAATATTCATGCATGAAAATGACGCGCAAATATTCTCATACCTTCAGTCTCCCAAACTCACAGGACAGATCTAGAGGGGTCTTCTTTGCCTTGTTCAGCAGGCAGGGATTAGACTGGTGCTGCAGCAACATCTCCGACTGAAGAGAGAAAGGGAGAAAGGACAAGGTAAGTGATAGCACCTCATGTATTATGCCCACGCACTCACACGCCAGTCATCCCAACACATTCTGTGTGTGTGTGTGTTGATGTTTTGTCTTTGAACAGAGGGGAGGAACATACGATAGCAGTAGTGCGGCCTCTGTTTAGGGTCGTCAGTATTGTGTTTGACGGTGTTGCACTAAAGAGGTCAGGCCTCGATATAGGTAATATTACAGGGTGAGGTGTGTGTGTGTGTGTGTGTGTGTGTGTGTGTGTCCATGATATGTGCATCTATTCATTAAGACATTCCATGAGCCAAACGGATGAGGCTGGAGGATAAGAATGTGTGCGCTCACTGAGTTACACTCTTGTGAAAAACCTGTGTCATGGCATTAATGGTATTACTGGTATTGTTGGTGGACAATACAGGCTGAGACACAAAGGGGGTAGATTTCAGTGAAATGGGAGGACTGGTAATGCCTTGGAACCTTGCCTTTGGCGGCTGAGGTGTCCGTGTGTGTGTGTGTGTGTGTGTGTGTGTGTGTGTGTGTGTGTGTGTGTGTGTGTGTGTGTGTGTGTGTGCACTCACCACCTCGTAGTGTCCATACTGAGCAGAGAGATGTAACGGTATCTGTCCATCATGGGAAGGGGAGTTGACTGAAGCTCCAGCTCTCAGCAACAATAAGACGGAGTCTGCTTTACCCTGCCACGCTGCGTAGTGGAGAGGACGCATGCCTAGGGACAGAAACATGAGTGAGGGACGGGGCCATACTGATTTTACACGTTAAAGTCAACAGTTGAATAATGACTTTTGTCAAGTCTGAGAAAATAACCCTGATGATATCACAGTAATGTCGTCAGACTCTGGAATTTTTAATAGAAAGCCTGTCAGGGTTAACCAAGCAGGAAGGGGGTTCACAAAAGAAACTATCGAGTTGCATTATGGGAAGTGTAGGATCAAGGACTAAAAGTCAGAATATCTTGGCCTCTGCTGCATTGATTTTTTTTTCCTCTTGCGTGTCATCCAACTTTATGGAAATGTAACACTAAATGGCCAGAGCCCCTTTAGAGTGTAAGGCTGGCGTTTCTCCATATTGTTCTTAGCGTCAACAAATCCCATGAAAAGAACGAAACCAGCAATCTTTTCTTTTTTTTTTTGGCCACTTGGGGAAGCAAAACAAGCTGTAAAACACAACTTTGACATCTTAAAACAGTTGCCTATTTACGCATCCAGCAAACACAGAGCAACGTCAGCACTGACTTGTAATCACTTTTCTCTCCATAAATGTAAGTCCAATATTCTCAAAAAATTACAGACATTTCTGGCTTTGGACACACACACACACACACACAATACTTAGGATACATTCATTGTTGGTTTTGGTGTTTTCATGGGACTTGTCAGCAATAACAAAGAATATCACAAGCTAATTTACAACCAGATCATTTGGAAAGACGCCACTTGTTCGCTCCGTCGCCCATAATTGGATTTCGTGATTCTAGAGATTCCTTAGCGGGGGTGGTAAGCCATTTGCTTCTACTTTTCAGCCAACATCAAACGTTTTTTGAAATTAGAGGTAACGCTAGATTTAGACGCATATTGATGGGATGATAGCAGTTTCAAAAATGAATAATAATTAATGATAAAGCTTGTTGGAGTCAGGTAAGTTTAGCTTGACATTTGAGAGATAAATGTAAGTTACATTATGACATCATGGATGTGCAAATTGGCATGTGAGATAATCTGGCGACAATCTAAAGATTTTTCAAGCAGGCTTTAGCTACTTTCCACAGAAAAATAGACCTGTGCTGTATGATTTGCATTGTTTTTCGGACACGTGAGCAGCAGCAGGGTCTTGACACACGTCACTGCAGGGTGATCAAAGACAGATCAAGAGAGCAAAGATACATCAGGATACCCCACCGGCCTTTTGTCCTGCATTGACACGGATCAATGCGTCAGAAAAGCAGCAGCTGTATTGCATTGGCTCCCCAGATCACTGCACCCTGACTGCTGGCGTGCCTCCACCAGTTCCTCTGTCTGTACAGTGAGTCCAGGCTGTGACATGGGCGTCAAATGGCGCGATGCTACTGCCGCCAGCATGCATGAGACCCTGGATTCCAAAACTGACAAGCTGGCATGGAAGCACCAAAAGGTAAATTCAAACCTTCAAAATGGCCCTTTAGAAATCTATAGCTGGCCTCAGAGGCGTCACACACACACACACGCACAGTTATGAGAACTACACGCCTCTGGTGCCGGCAGCCGAGCTGCCACTCCCGCACAAATTCTACTAAATCTGTTCCGCTTGGAGTCTGAAGATATTTGCTGTAGCCCTGCTGTCACCGCATGGCAGACGAACTTCAAAGCGAATCATATTTATTCATATAGGTCAAACTTATTTCCAGCTGAGAGTGTCAGAAAGCCGTTGAGGAAGTTCCAGGCGCAATTTAACCCCAACCGACTTCCCGAGCGTGAACTTTTTATTATTTTTTTTCCTAAAGTTGTGGGGGGGGGGTTTCTGGTGACACTGGTTCAGCTGGTAAAGCTGTTCTGCCTCCACCATACCGTTGATGTCCTTGATGTCCACCGTGGCCTGGGCCTCCAGCAGCAGAGACAGCAGCTCCGTGGTGCCCGTGAGAGCGGCATGGTGCAGCGCCGAGAAGCTGTGGGGGAGAGGGAAGAAGAAAGGGGGGGGGGGGGGCAAGAAGAGGAAGAGACAAGGAGATGAGAGGTGATATAAATCATACTGATGACTTTACAGCAGGTGAGCCCTTTTCAAAACTCCAGACTGAGATGTGGGTTTTTGTGCATGCGAGTGTGCTCATATTGTGTTTTATGAGTGTGTATCCCCATCGACACTTCTGACGGACAAGACAAGAGTGTGCGTGCGTGCGTGTGTGTGTGTGTATATGCAGCATGTGTCATCACGACTATAGGCTAAGATAAGAAGCAAAGTGTGTTCATATGTATGTGTGTGTGTGTGTGTGTGTGTGTGCTCCCACATCAGAAACTGCAGACTGAGATAAGGATCATGTGTGTGTGTGTGTGTGTGTGTGTGTGTGTGTGTGTGTGTGTGTGTGTGTGTATGCGTGAGTGTGTGTGTGTGTGAGTTCATCAAAGCTCCAGAGATGAAATGTCTGTGTGTGTGTGTCTGTCAGGTCGCGGTATATTCCACAGAGGGAGAAATTAAAGGCATAAATTCTTGCCGACAAGTTTTGCTTTTGCTTGCGGCGACAGAAAAAAAGTGAGTGTTCCAGAGGAGGTGACCCTCCGAGGCAACACGCGAGCGGAGCCCGGAGCTGGAACACACTGTGGGGATGAAATAAAAAACTACAGTACAGAGGTACTTTCAGGTGATTTCACACAGCCTCAGGCAGTAATAGTGGAAGCCCTGGGCTCTTGGCCACCGGTGGTGATAAACTGGATACATTTGGAAAGAGAGCTGTAGCTCTCTCAACAGATGTCAACAGCCACGTTTAAAAACAAAAAAAGGTACACTGTGGAGTTTTCATAGTTTATACGCTGACTCCACATTGCCCTGATACACTGTTGCCAGTTGTCCACCATGTGTTGAAGTAAAATGTCTAGGCTTGTATTGTGAACTCGGGTATCATGAGACGTCTCCCATTTCACCTTATCTTGTTGGCAGTTTGAGGGACGCTTCCCAAGGAGGATCAAAACTTGAGGAAGAAACAATCTGCTTTCTTCTTACTTTTAGCATATAAAGTATTGCCAATGTAAATAATAGTTTAAATAAAAGTTGTGCATTATAAGAAAAAGTCCAAAATGCTTGTTGTATTTGAAGACAGTTAATTCAGTTTGAGAAATACACTCATAATATACGTATTCTTTCCACAAGTGAAATGAAAAGATCGAAACTAAACTCATTTCTGTGCGTAAAGCATGGAGCTGGAGCCAGAAGGCGATTAGCCTAGCTTAGAATAAAGACTGGACGAAGGAGGAAACAGCTAGCTAACAGGTAGCCTGGCTCTGTCCAAAAGTTCAAAACTGCGCCCAGCCTCTAAAGCTCACACGTCCACTAGCCCAGTGCTTCTGCGCTGTATTTGGTCATTGTATTACTTGTACTTTTTCTTTTCCTTCTCATGCCATTCTAGTTGTTAAGTTATATTTTACATGTTTTACTTTACTAAATATTACTTTATGCCATTGTAATACATTATAATACATTTTATAAGATAATTTCCCAACCGGTGGCAAGGCTTTGCTCTTGTTTCATTTATTTCTCTCATAGACGTGTTGTAAAATCCTGGTTTACACACATGACCAGCATTGTGACACTTGAGTTATACAAGATGTGCATCCATGAACAACCAATGTCAGGCTAGTGAAGTCCAAGGAAACGATAGAAAGTCCGACTAAGGCGAACGCACTTTGTGAGACTCCGTGAGGGTAGACGAGTTAGAGATTATGAAGTTTAGACGTCAGTCTGTGCTGACATGAAGTCTGAGGGATCTCCAGACTGCGAAGTGGCTTATCTTATCAGTGTCATTGTTCAGGCCTCCATGCCCCTCAGCCACACACACACACACACACACACATGCGTTCATTTATCCATCCATCTACTCTTCTACCAGACCTACCATACCATGCCCATATACTGAGTCACTTACAGCCACTTTCTACAGACGCACACACATACAGGTCTTAATCTCTCTCTGGGATGGTGTTGACTCAGTGACAAGTGACTGTTTGCTAACCTTCCTCTCCCCTCTTCATCCCTCTGCACTGATCTCATATATCACAAGTAAACCCTTCCTCTGAACCGCTCACACACACGCACACACACACACTCCCTCATAGATGGATGAGGGAGGGGTTTAATTTCAACACTATTGTGTATCACCTCCCACGCACTGCATTGACCCAGCATGTAGACACACGTAGCAGACCCAAGTCAACAGACACACACGCACACATCGCACATCTCAGTCTACAGAGGGCCAAAAACTGTAATCAGGTAAAAGTACTCTTACTTAACAAGTACTCAAATGTAAGAAACAGTTGTAATCAAAATATTTGCAGTAACAAAATAAAAAATAAATGAATGATTTACTAAAAACTTTAGGGATGAAAAGAAAGGAGAAAAATATCGGTTCTTAGCATCATATGATGTATGCGGCCATCAACCTCTTACATTGGTTCTTGTTTTAAAAAGGAGTCCACTGGAAACATTAAATAATCAGCTGCAGATGGAGTTTTCAACCAACTCGTGGCGCTCAAGTTAGCTTAATTAGCCGGCTAGCAACAGCTGATAAAGTCTGCCAGCAACTGTTTTTTTTTTTTCAGCCAGCGAAAATCAACAGCCAAATGAGAAGCCTGCGTTTGTCTACCTCTAATCTCTATAAAAAGGACAAGGGACAAGATTTTAGTATCGGAAGCGCTCGGATTTCCATTTGTAGTCCGTTTGTGGTCCGAAGTATTGACCAATCACGTTTGAGCAGGCTTTGGTTGCATGCAGGTCCGTGTGTATGCAAGAAAGTGGGCTGTGGCTAAATTTGGGAGCACAAGGTTTAACGACGATTTCGCTTTTCTTTTCTCTGAACCCTAGCTTTTTATTAGCTTTTTTTTTTTTTTAAACATATCTGCATTCAAATTGTCGTCAGACGTAAGCCGATGGCTTACCGAGATTGCTAATTGGACTGTAAACAATGACCGGTGGCTACTCCGGAAGCCCCCGAGGGCTAAATTGTCGTCAGATGATAGCCAATGGGTTTCGAGATTGGTCGACCCCGGAATCAAGGACTTATTGTTTCAAACAGGCCAGATACAAACTGGCGGCGTTGTGGTTTATATTCAGCGCTTTAAACCATAGGCAACTGTAAACTGCATGTGTGCAGTGCGAGAACAGAGAGCTTGGCAGGTGGGGCGACAGTGACGAAGGGGGTTCAGGGCCACTAAAACTACTCCATCTACTATTTACACATTAAAATGTATTCAAAAAGTGACTTAAGTACAGGAGCAAATGTAACCTGTTCCTTTCGCACCTCGCACCCACAGACAAGTTGTCATAAATTAAAGGAAAATATTTGCTTTCCTGTAATTCTGTACATCTCTCATGGTGAGATAGTAACTCTGAAGGGCACTATATGTCGGAACATGTGTGTGATTTGGTTGTGAGTCATGCTGTGAAGACTGAACAGGAGGCAGCCACAGGTTTTTCCTTTTTTCAATCTGCATGTCAATCAAGACACGGTGACTCTTCCATTGCATTCTTTTGACTCAACTTCATGCTTATCTCACAGGCTGACACACACACTCACACACTCACAAGCACGTAAACACACTCCTCTTACCCATCGGAGTCTTGGTAGTTGATGTTGAGTCTCTTGGCGGAGCCCAGCAACTCTGGAAAAAGACAGAGATGGGGGGAGGGGGGTGTGTGGAAAAAGACCATTACTATTTTCTGTATTTTTCTTTTCATCTATGCTCTCCAGAAATCCCTCCATCCCTACAGGACGCTGTGTGTGTGTGTGTGTGTGTGTGTGTGTGTTTTCACACTGTTTTTTTTTCTCCCCTCCCGCACTCCCGTCAAACAACTTGACAGCCCCGACAGAATGGGGAGCTTTCCTCACCTCCTGCCGCCTCACCCTTCCCTTCTCTCGGCGCGTCCTGACACCCTCACGGCAGCCAAATGATACATAAACAAAATGATTGTGCCTCGCAGAAATGCACCACTCCACCTCATTTGCACTTTGCTATCTCATCGCAGCTCTTTGGAGAGTGGCGACCATAAAACACAAGCACAAGCCGGGATAAAAACATACACAGATATTTCTTTTTCCGCAGCAGCACTTATTCTGCAAAAAACAGCATAAGTCAGTTAGCAAGACTGAACAAGCTCTTTTTTTTTTTTTCACTCACCTTGCAACAGACAGACTGCTACTTGTCCCATGTCTTACTCATTCACTCAAAGAGGGAACATACTGTAGTCCACTCATCTATCCTCTTGTACTAGCTCTGCTTCTGCGTGTGTTGCCTCGCCACAATAACCAAAATCACTACAAATGTGACGGAGACACAGAGTCAATATTTTCTATTAATTCAAAAAACTGTTCACGATGTCTCCAATTGAATACCAGCTGTCCTAAACCGGTTGGTCCCAGCAGTTACATTATGGAACCTCATGAGACAGCTACAAAGTTATCCAAGGACTGCAATGGAAACAGCCATTTTTTTTTTTTTTAATCCAAGGTATAAAGTCAAATACTTTTATTGTAACAACACTAACTTCTTCTTCTACATGCAGAATTCTCTTTTTTCTAAGTATCATCCGACGATCAAATCTGGCCATCGTCCCGACGCTCTACTCAACCCTTAAGAGCCTCATTCTGAATGACATCAACCCAGACTCCCATCTCCATCTCATACGTCCATCTCCAGCCCTCTAATGGGGGCAAGAAACTCTCCTCACACAGCTAAATATCCTCGAGCATCCTACAGCAGAGGTCTGCCGTAAAGGCCCTACTGTCCCCCGAGACCCACACGGGAGCCAGGCTGCCAAGGCCTCTGAATACAGAGCCATTCATGGCAGTCAATGTCCCTCACTGTTTTCTCCCACTTAGGTGTGGAAATTCTCATAAGTGTGTGTGTGTGTGTGTGTGTGTGTGTGTGTGTGTGGATGTGTGGGATAGAGAGAGACAGGAAGAGAAAGAAAAGTAGAGTTTGAGGTTGCTTGATTACAACTCGCCTGACAGACACTTTGACACGTCGCAGCAGGAAAAACACAGGTGTCAATAATAAAAATGTCCAGTTTCAAGGTCCTGGTATTGTGCACGCTGGCTCACTGTCATAGGACGGGGCCATTACCATTGACTACAAGTCAAAATGTCTGCCGTGACAAAGGCCCATCGGACAAGTTGTAATCAAGCCAGTGGTTTTGCCAGATTGTCTTAACCACTTTGCAGCGATTCACTCGGCAGAGCAATGTCATTTATTATCCATAGGTATGGTGACCAAAACTATGACACTGAGACCCAATTTGTACTAAATCGCAATTATCCTTCGAGTGAAAATGGCTGAATAAAACCTGTGGTGAAAGAAAAATGGAAAAAAGGGAGCGTTTAACAGCGGCGGATGCAGCACAAAGAAATTGGTTTGAGAAAGCTGTGCAGAAACTCAGAATAAACATTCCAGACACAACATGAAAAGAATAAGAGCACATGAAACAATTCATAGCATATGGGTCCCCAGTGGAGCACTGATTAAATATTAAATTCTGTCTTTCTCTCTGGTTTCATTGATGTTATTTCTCAGCTCAGGAGAAGTCGTAAAAAGGGGAAGTTATTCGGATTTTTCCAGCGCAGTCGGGTTTACTGTGAACAAGAGACACATGAAAACCTCAATAAGAGCACACGAAAACACTGCGCTGCATTCCTGTAATGTAACCAATTTGTAAAAACCCATTGATATTCCCCACCACCCCAGAATTTACAGACTTCATGTAGATACGATTCTATGACATTCAAGGAACGTCTTACAGGATGTCTCCCATCTCTTCTGGAGCTTACAGCGGATAAAGAAGGCATTCTCACTTCCACGGTTTGGAGATCAATTCCCACGGGAGCCTTCCGTGCCGCGAAAAGGGGGGGGGGGTTCGGAGGAAATTCTCTGCCAAGTGGCAACATGAATGTGCACAAACTGGGGAAAGTCCTGCTTTATGTTCGATGTACTCATTTTTTTTACAGCAATCCAGTGAAGTTTACATGCAGGCCTATGGCAGAGCTGTTGCTGCTGAAGACTCCAATGCATCAAAAAAAAACAAAAACAACAAGAGCCTAAAGGCACAAAAAGGCACATTGATAATGAGACAGATAGATGGGGTTGGGCGTGTTGGGCTGCTTGCCAAAACGGGGTCTAAACTGTTCCAGCGGTATGGAAAGAACAGGGCCTTTCAGGAGTTCTAGTTACAACATGAGCCGGCATTCCTCACATAGCACACCCACCACGCTATCCTACTCGCTCGCTGTCTCTCCGGCTATGCATCCACTAAACTGTCAACTCCCTTTTCCTCCCTTCTGCTCTCCATCCCCTCCCTGCTCCCCTCTTCGTCGTCTGCACAAAAGTAGTAGGGGGCTCCTTCTGACAACAGGATCAATTAAATGACCACCATTTTGACTCTCTTTTCTAAGTGTGCGCTTGTTTGTGTGTGTGTGTGTGTGTGTGTGTGTGTGTGTGTGTGTGTGTGTGTGTCTGCCCTCATCCCTCAACCCTAGGAGTTGGTGCAAACAGATAGTGTAGTAAATCTCAAGCATTGTTTTCTCGCAGGGACAGGGAAATTACAGGCTTTGCTCCCTGCTGAAAGCTGATGTCCGCGGCAACAAAAAAAAGAAGAAATTATTGAATGCTATGAGCCGAAGAGTTGTCAGCAGGGGAAGCCTTCTATTGTTTTCCACGGCCACAACAAACAAAGCGAAAGAAAGCCACGTGATGCTGTGTTTTGATAATGCTCTGAACTACTGTTGCTGGGCTGAAGCTGAAGCGTCCTGGGCAGAAGAAAGGGATCCTGGTGCTTTGATGTGGAGAACGCAGTTCACTTAGGAGCAAAGGAACGCTCCAAAGAGGGGGGAAATAAAGGGAGGAGGAGGAGGAGGAGGAGAAGGCTGGGAGAAGAAGAGATGAATCTCTACCTCCATTCAGGTGAGATCAGGGGAATGTTTGTTTTTGTTTTTTCAGTGTGTGTGTGTGTGTGTGTGTGTGTGTGTGTCAGGTGGATAAACAAGAACACGTGCACAGGACTTCTTGAAACACTTGCTGCCAGATCTCTTCGGCGTACGAACACAGAGAGGGGAGAGAAGCTGGAAAAGAAAGGGCTCGTCTCCTTCCACAAGGCTGCGGCTTCGCAAAACTCATTTTGAAAATGTCTTTGATTGCGGTCCACATTGCGGTTTTTGGCTCTTGTTTTGGGCTCCACCAACTCCTAAAAGAGAAATATCTGGCTCTTTAGAAGCCAAATGCTCCACCAGCTAGTCGCTACCTTTGTCTGTTTGCTGTTTGGCACTGGGCAGGTACTGTACAGCTGCTGTGACTGAACACAAGGCTGATGAGGGCGGCGGGGCTGAACCAGAATACTAAAGTTTCAGGTCTTGGAACCAAAACAATGGGCTACGTAGAGCTGAGGGGAACTGCAGACAAAACTGACTTGTGCAACTTTAAAGATGTAATACTGGTGAGTCCAGCTGTCTCAGTTGATGAGGGTGGGACCCTTTCTCTACTGCAGCAACACTTTGCGATATAATGGCTGATATAATGAGTGTGTCTTAACAAAAATGTCTGGTCCAGTGCATCTTAAATGTTGCTCGGTACAAAATGCTTCTCATATTGTACTGATGGTAAATCTAGTTGGCGTTTGTTGCGTGCAGCTTTCTGACTTTTGCCCTTTTCTTTTGATATCATATCAAAGCATATCTGAAATGTCTTTTCTTCCAGCTTCTTTTTTTGCCGCATTTCGCTGCCACATGTCACCTTGGAAATACAAGCCATTCTAAAAAAAAAAAAAAGACTATGCAAGCGTCAAGATTCACTTCTTTTTTCATTTCAATGTTTTAGAAAAACACTTTTCCACTGCTGTTTTAACAAAGTCAGAAAAGGACAATTGATTCAGGAGTTGTGGGTTGGGACGAGGCCCCCACACCGCGACGAGGTAGCAAGCATACAAACAGTGCAGCCACAGTGGCCTGGGGCGAGACCAAAATACAGGGGAGCGAGAAAAGGGGGGTAATTTAAGGTCATCATCTCTCCCTGGCAAGAAATGGTTTGCGGTCAGGTAAGGACCTCATCAAGGGAAACACTTATCTGAGGAACACATCCATCTAACTGCACTGATTACTGAGAGGGTAAACACAGACCCTCAAACCAAACCACCGAGGCAGAGCGGGGACCTGGCTTCCCTCCAGCTGTCCCACAGAATTCCTAATAAGGCTCCAAAAACATGATTAGGAATGTTTACTGCATGCAACACGAAGTTGCTGTTGGTCATAACCTGGGCTGCAGTTTAATATTACCAAGAAAACAGAAACAAAGTGCAGGTTTATAAACTTAAATTAGCTGTGTAATCCCAGTTTACAGCGTCTCCAGCAGTGCCAGCATCCTCGGCGGGTAGTGACCAAATCCCTGTAGTGGTGTGTATGAGCGTAAAACAACAACATTAAACTGGGATGTCATCGAAGCCTGAAGGCTGAATATGAAACGACACAGAGCCAGTCGGGGCTTATTTGCAGCAACACGGTGTTTATGAGAATACTTCAGCAAGCACTTTAGAACGTTGCCAGATCAAAACCGATGCGGCAGACCCAGAGATGTCGTCTTTTTTTTTTTATTCCGCTCCGTCTTCTTCCTTCCTACATTACCCACAATGCAACTCGAACATCGACAGCGGCCAATGTAGCCCCGAGCCTCTAGCCTCAAGCAGAGATGAGGAGTGGAGATACAGGGGTCTGATGAGCTCACACTCCTAGATTTTTTTCCCTTCCATTTTCAAACTTGTCTCCGGGCCCCCGGCCAGCGGCTGACTCGAGTGACATCACTAGAGGCAATGTATCAAATTTCGCTCAGCTCCCCCTGGAGCCCACAAAAAGCTTTACACAACGTTTTTCACATATGCAGTAATACTCCCCAACACCTGTAAACAGATTTTTACTGTGGAGCGTTAACCTTGATTGAAACATATACCACACACACTCCTGTCTAGACCCGACTAGTCGGTTACATATGGTTTACAGCTCGCCTGCTTACCCACTCCCACTCCCACTCCCGCGACCACATCACCCCTGTCCTCCGGAACCTCCACTGGCTCCCTGTCCAACAACGGATCCAATTCAAAGTCCTTCTCCTCACTCACAAATTATCACCATTTTAACTTATGGTAAAGCCCTCTATAAATAAAATGTATTATCATTATTAATATTACTATAATAATAATAATAATACTATAATAAATGAAAACATTGCTAAAGTTTGTCCTCAGTCAGGCTGAAGGCTGCGTTTGGACTCCACCAAAAATGTCACCTGCTTAGGAGAGACATCTGATTGTCAGGTGTAATCAGCTCTGCAATCCCGCTAAGCCATAGACCCACAGCCTGATATGTGATGAATGCTAAGGCTGCCGGGTGAATGGAGGCCCGCGCGACTGCCTGCAGAGACAAACAAGCCCTGAAGCAACGGCAGCGTCAGTCTTTAAATAGGCGAGTGAGCGGCAGCCAAGTGGGGTTTCCTGACTGAGTGCAACAGAACACCTTTTGCTTTATCTCCAGGGACACAATGAGTGTGCGTTGTGCATACGCCGTGAATGGAAACAGAACTGGTTCGCTTGCTTGTATGCATATGTGTGTGTTTATGGCAATGTGTTTGAGTAAACCGTGTAAGCCGTGTGCATGTACTGTTGATGGCGGCTGGAGTTTACTGGCAGAGTTTCCTAACACTGCAGAGGAAAGAGAGGACAGTATAAACAGTGCACACCACACACCCAAGGGCATACACATACACCAAAATTTGCAAAGTGACACACTTTCGCTTCATCAATTCTTCATCAATTGGCCCGTCGCTGCATCGTTTGCCGCAAGAATAAACGCCGGGAACTGGGTCTTGAGAAAAACCCTCAACATCAAAAACAGCTCCGGGCCGCATTATCCAATAAATTTGCTCCATTGTTAAAAATGTAGAGAGTAATCTCCTGCGGTGCTGGCAACTAGGTCAGACACATTCAAAACTCGCTGACAATGAGCTAGCGTGGAACTGACACAGACGATCTGTAGTGTAAATGAGAGTGTGCACGTGAACCAGCGTTGCTGCATCTGTGTAAACCCCCCACCCCCCCTCCTCCAAGCAGCAGCAGATTACAGCAGGCGTAGACACACCTGCACGTTTCATATTACGTAACATGTCTCAACCCTGCAGCTCGGGTACAAAACACTTTACATACCATTCAAATCATCTGTTTACTCTGCTTACCCAGCTCAATGCAGAGCTCCTCCTTTATTTCCATGCACTCTTTTTTCACGACTTTTAGACATGAGGGCTCTGCGTTGGACTGTTTACTACATCAAAAGATTTTACCCATCTCACCGACTCCTATCGATACTTCCCTGGGTGTACTGTGGTACGATCAAGTTTTGGAATTTCATCTGTATGGCAAAAAAAAGGTCAAACTGGATTGGAATCAAAACATCAGCTAAAATGCACCAAGAGTCATGTTAATTCAGTTCTTTCACATCCAACCAAGCCAAGTGTCTCACTGGCAATACAGTCATGTTCAACTGAACAGATAGACATTTTGCCATACCATTTCCAGATTCGTTTTTGAAACTTCCACGGGTACAAGTGACAAGGACTGTAGTGCAGGGGGAACGGTCTGTTTCAAATGGTAAGAAAAAGCTATTTAGATTTCTTCAACATTGCCTAAATGGATGGGGGGGGGGGGGGGGGGGGGGTTCTAGAAGGTACACTTTGGTTGCTTGGGGTATATAATCATACTTTTGCTACAAATGGTGGTAGAGTTAAAAATAATCATCTTGGAATTTTTTGTTTTCCGCACAATTAGCAGAAAATCAGTTCTTTCCAGGAAACCTCAGAGGAAGTTAGAGCGGTACTGGGGTAAAACCTGCCCCAGATGATCCATCCCTGATTATCCATGAATCCATGATTATCCTCAACTACAACCACAGACACACAAAGAAACAATACTCCAATGCCCATCCATTTTAGTCTGAGATGCTCCCTTTCCTTTTCTTTTTCTCTGCTGTGTGTCTAGTCGCTAGGCAGAGACCAATCCCCATCCCAGAACCACGGCTAGTACTGAGGAGGTCTGGGGTGTAATGAGAGGAAACATGACACAGGTTCAGGAAGAGTTCACCTGCCTGAAAGTGGAAAACTTTTTTATATTTGTTGCACAGCTTATGCTGGCTCATCACCGTCTACCCCTTGATGCCGTGGAGGTGTCTACTGTGTGCAGCACTTTCCCACTGTCAGTTTCTTTTTTTTTGTTTTTTTTTTAAATGCCATTTTTCAAAAAGCCAAGACGTTCCCATCTCACTAACGACAGTGATTTTTCTTGCCAAGTGACTTGATTTATACTTGTGACGATCTCTGAAATGAAGTCACGCTCAAGTTGGACTGGACTCTGGACTAGAATGTGAAGACTTGTGACCTGGTTCCAGTCAGGTCCTGAGGGTTTCCACCAACTCTTCCCTCATTTCTATTTGAAAATAGTGAGAATACTGTTGCAAAGCCTTGAGGCAATTTCTGATTACGCTGCTGTCGGGGAAAAAACAAACAACAAAATCAATTTCACAAAGGCGACTTTGCTGAGTGACCCCCTACAGCTAGTTAGTTAACTGTCATGTGATTATTGGACTTAAGCAAAACACCAGCATGAGGTCACACACTCCCACGTGGACGGAAAAGTCATTACAATTCTCATTCAGCCTAAGAGGCGAGGATCAATACGCTGTTGTCCCTACATAATGTGGAAATTAGGGTGATCGAGATGCCAAAACAGTGTATGGCACTAATAGCTTGATAAACCATATCCAACTTTCTCCACACAACATAACCCCCCCCCCCCCCCCCCAGCCTCTGTCAAGCAACATTTGAGAAGTTTGAAGGAGTTTATAGAAATTCCTTTTTATATCTTGTGCCATTTTGGTATTGGTATAAATAAATCAGGTGTCACATTGCAAGTGTTGAGAAATGTACACGACGTACAGCCCAACTCAAACTTAATGGAAAACTAAAGTTTATTACAACTAGCAACTAGCACTGATCATCATTTCTATTAATTATGCTAACATTGTACTAGCCAAAGTAATTGGAGAGATCGGGAAACACGGCAACATCGCTAAAAAGAGCGGACAGGTTGTAAACAAATCCTCAGGTTAGCAAACAAATGAGAACAAAGGCAAACGGACATCTATCACAGGCAGACTTCCTGGCTGAACTTTGACCCATTGTGCTTGCCGTAGCTGTGTCACACACACACACACACATACACCTTCTTTCCTGTGCAATGGGGGATTATTTGGAACATTACGGGTGCGCTCACTAACAGTTTTGCCTCCATATAAAGTTCAGATAATCTGGCTAAACTGTTAGCTTGTTGTTAGCTCATGCGTGTTGCTCCATCGGACCGATCTTTAGCTACGTTGCTGTGTTCCGTTTCTCAGATTAGCTGAGTGCAATTTTATAATATCCAACGGACGGCTAGGACTATGAAAATAAAGTTCTAATAAATACACCCTGCAAGCTTTCTGTTAATCATAAACAAGACCAAGCAAACTGAGCTTCATGTATGAAAACAGATATAACCTACATTACATCCATAAGCCTAGAGGCGCCCTGGATTTATAATAATAATAATAATAATAATAATAATAATAATAATAGTAGTAATAATAATAATATGGGACCAATTCCACCCCACAAGTAACAGAGCATAGATAAGTGAAAGCAATGACAAATAGTGCAGTAAGAAAAAGCAGGCGCAGGATTAAGGCGACACAGTTTTGATCTTTTGAAAGTTTGAGAGTCACAGTTTCGCAGTTGATACATCTATTGCATCGTAAAAACCGGCGCACGCCCTGCTTCAGTCTGTGTGGAAGCCAGATGATGAATAACAAACGGCAATCTCTGATTCCACTCCTTCCTCCCATGTCACAGGTTTGCCTAACACACACACACACTGATCTAAATATCATCCAAGAAGTTGTTCTCATTACAGTGCGGTAATGGTATCCTATTCGGAGGCACAGTAGCTTATCACGCAACTACAAAGCCGGGAGATATGAACAGCCACCACAGACAGGTGATTTCTATTTGCGTCCAATTCGGAGTAAGAGACGGGAGGAATTGAGGGGAGGGGGGGGGGGGATCAAGGTATTAAAAAAAAAAAGGAAAAAAACAAAATGGTGCAAAGGAGATCAAAGCCACAACAGCAGCTTCTCCTGCTGATTCTCATTACCGCCACCAGATACTGATACAGCCCGATTCCTCCCATCCGCCACACGCATTCCTTACCCATACAGTCTACACATTCATGTAAACACACACACCTTGTCAGACAATCCCATTAGCCCTGTCTGTACAAGAGCAAAAAAACAATTCCTCAGAAAACTCAGAATAAACCGCCGACAGATATGTTTTGTTGTTTTTTTCCCCCCTATCTTATCACCAGGTTCAAACCCCCCCCCCCCCAAAAAAAAGAATACATTTGCAGGGCGTGTATGGGCGGGGTAGAAACCAGCGACACCATGCCTCACACTGATTGCTACATTCACGCACCTGCCTGAATGACGGCTCGATTTTTTAGAAACGGAGGGTGGGGGGCAAGAATGGAGCTCAATGAGGATGAGTGCCAGACTCCGCAATGCGCAGCCTGGAGCGAGTAATAAAAGGCTAGTTATGCTAGATTAAATGACGCTGTCTATTGCAACCACACACACACACACACACACACACACACACACTTCTTAAATCCTTTGGTAAATTCCTCAGCAATCCTAGACAGGCTACCCCATCTGCCATGGGGAGGAAAGGGGTCAGGATTAATGTGTGTGTGTGTGTGTGTGTGTGTGTGTGTGTGTGTGATACAGCGCAAGAGTAGGTGAACTCGAAAGCTGTTCACACACTACTTGGCTGCTACCCAACTGTCTAATAAAGTAGAAGACTGATTAGCCCAGTTAGCCCGGTTGGCCAGTGGGCTAACTACAACACCCTGCTGCTGCAGACTCAAAACGCTACAGATCGAAGAGTTGACGGACAATCGACTACTCGTGTGTTTTGGCACATGCTGCATGTATGCACGGAGACAGCACCCGTGTTTTAATCCACCCAAGAACACATACTTATACACACACGCATGCACACATACACCTCCTCTTGCGCACTCTTAAATCTAACAGACCTCTAATCTGACACTCTGACAGATGGGTTATCGCCCTAATTCAAGGTACAGGGATGAAGGAAGGAGGAGGCCAAGATAAAAAGGATACAGGGCGGAGTTGGGGGTTGTTGTTTATACGCAAAAGGAAGACCCCGAACTCAATATCTTGAAGTAAATAGTTCATCGTTTTGGGAAATGCGCTTACCGGTATTCAGGGGTGAGATGAGAAGATCTATGTCAAGCTCGTACCTGTGCGTTAAGCGCGAGGAGCTGGAAGCCAGGATGCCGTTGGCCAAGCGTAGCATTAAAACCGGAGGTATGGGGAAACGGCTAGCCTGGCTGTGACGTGGAAAATTAGGCCGACAGACAAGGGCATTCCCCAAAATGTTCCACTATCAAAAGTTACCACAGATTTAAACCTGCAATAAATTGATTTTATTTTGGCCACTTAGGAGCAGCGGAAACACGTTGCGACAGGTATGATATCGTCACCCTTTAAGTCGATAAGGCGAACTTGTTAGCAAAGAGCTGCTTATTTACACATCCAACAGTTACGTAGCAACATTATCATTCATTTGGAGTTGTGTCTCCTGATGAATGTAAGTCCAATATTCTTTAAGCTTTGTTTTTGGTCTCTTCCAAAACCTATTGGAAATATCCAGCTCTTTAGCTGCTAAATGCTCCATTATTTTCACCAAGCCATAGCGAAGCTGAGGGCAGTCTTTGGGGAGACTGAGAGCACGCAGGGGATGAAACGAAGGTCAAAACAAGAAATGGCAATCTTAAGTATTTAATTATGAATGAGATCCTCACCAGCCGAGCTTCAAATGAGACTTGACAATACAGGGATACATCTGCGGAAGCAAAGATGTGAATAAAGAAATGCTAACAGTGAGTAGGCCTAAGTTTGTTGAAGAAACTTAGAAACTACAACTTATTGTAGAAAGGCCATTAATGATTCATCAATAAGAAAAAAAAAAACACACCACCAGTGTGGACTGTGAATTTCTGTTTTTGAAGTGTGAAGAGAATTCTTAAGCAAGTTCCCAATGGGAACCCCCAATTTACTGCAATGAGTTTCGCTGGTGTTGAAGCTGATGGATTTCAGAAACGAGCAGCCTCAGAACAAAAAAAATGATCAAAATGAATCTCAGCGGACGGCAATATAAAACATCACTCTTTCCTAACCACAACTCTAATACTCGATGAATCAATTAGTTGATCAGCAGAAAAACTCATTGGCAAACCTTACGTCAATTGGTTAATTGTTGGGAGTCGTTTTTTTCAAGCATTCCCTGGTGGTGTGAGGAATTACTACTTTTGTCTGTTTTACGTCGTTGAATGTCGAATGCGTTTTTGAAAACTGTTGGTCAGATAAAAATCTGAGCGTTGGTTGGCTGCTCCGCCACTTTGCTCCACAGAAGATGAATCCTATTGGCTTCGGTGATCCCGTGACTTTTCTTCTAGCGCCACCATCAGGTCAAAGTTTCACTTTGTCCAACACTTTGATTTACGGCCAAATACCTGCAAAGCTAACAGCCTCCCCTGAGTGATTCATATAGGCTCTACGCTGTTCACCCACCCTAGGAAGGCTTAAGTTCAGTACAGCAGGTGGTTCCAATTTGATAATTGAAAAATTTACTAAAACCAGATTGTATTAGTACTTTACCATACATACTTAACATTTGCAGGCCTCCGAAATCTGTTTAATTTAGTTGATCTGAGGGTCATGTGGTTGATCATGGCGGGTGTTCACCAGCATTCACTTAGGACTCAGCTGATAATACCATAACAGAGATGTGATTATGATGTGCTGATCACATCTACTTTATGAACCAGCCTGCAGACTCACTGCTGTTACCTGCATGTTCGGTGAAAACGTGCCCAAGACCGGTGAAGGTCTGAGTCATCGGCGCATCGTGTGCGGATCAAATGGCCGACACAATAGGCGTTCAAATATGATCTTTTGCCTTTGTGTCCATCTGTCCATTGAGAATTACCTAAAGGCCTTGTATTTACCATGGCAGAGAAGAGGGTTGGGCTGTGGGTCAAGATGAAAGCAAGCATGTGTTGCAACAAAAGACCTTGTAATCAGGCTGGCCTTTGAAGAACCTCTAGCCTCTAATGGTCCCAATTCAGGGAGGGGCGAGCAACACCCACGTCAGTCCACTTCTAGTCAAGAGTGTGTGAGAGGGGTACACTTTGGGCAAGATGACTTTACCGAGCTGTCCCTCTAACTGCAACACAATGTGAGTAGCTGGGCAGAGGCCACAGCCTTCTGTGTAACCGCTATATCTCTGTCTACAATGAGCCCGTCTGATTTGTCAGCTTGCAACAGCTAAGCAAAAAAAGAGGGAGGCTGTGGTAAGTCCACTTAAATTGCCTGAGCACCCAACCTGATGTCAGCAGATGGCTGATCGGAGAAGAAACCTCCCATCTCAGCTCCCTGTCCGTCAGCCAGCCTCAGTGCAACTGCTAATCCCCTGGGGACACGTCTCCTCTGCCACCCCCCAGCCAGCTCTACCCTCAGGTCCCTTCGTCCAGCATCACAAGTGATAACACAAACAATGGTATTTACAGGCTGACGCCAGTTTTATTATGTCATTCTTTAGCAAAGGCTGACATTTTGTGCTGACTTATTGCAGTTTGGCTTGCTGTTGCAGCAGTGGCCGGGACACACGGCTCACGGAGGCAATTAAGGTACTTTAATACCCTTCGCGCCTGATTGCAGCAATCTGCACCCATTATAAAAAAACAAAACGTCAGAAACATCCATTCATCTGCTTAGATATCATAGAAAGAAAGATGCTCCGTGTGACTCCAGAACTTGCCTGAGAATCATCGTTTTTTTAGGTTTCCTTTAGTATCAAAGTAATCCAGTGATAGTTGTCATGACATCCATAGGTAAACTGCAAACAGCAACTGCTAATGGCTAATTCGGCATAATTTTCATGGTGACAATTTGCCAAAATGCAACACTGCACTTCCTGTTTACAAGGGGGGATGGAGACAGTGTCAGACTTTGAAAACCCCTGATTTAAACAAATACATTGAGCCATTTTTGACCAACTAGTGCTAGGAAAAGTCGTGAACTAAATGGCCCCTTTGCGCATCCATTTGGTAATTTTGGTATTTTGCTTGATCAATGACTTAAATGAACCGATTTTTACAGTAGCTGTTGATTCATTTTCCCTCATCGACTAAGCACTAGTTTCAGCACTAGATCTTTGCAATTTGCTACTGCTAATTTGCTACACTGTGGTGTTTGAAAGGATGTTGGAGTGAAAAGGGGGGATTGAAAACACCTGAAAGACAACAACAATATTGTGGTAGGAAGGTTGATATTCGATGGTAGGAGCAACTCTAAGATGCAAAGAGTTCCCTTACAAAATTACTACTCGGTTTAATAGTGAATATAAAAATAAAAGAACATGGTATTTAAGCCTTTAGAGACCTCTCCCACACCACACTGTGATGAATCTTTTAATCAGCCATCCGAAATATTGGACTAATAAACAAAAGGAAGGAACAGGAAGCATCCTCCAGTAGTTTCGTACTGCGTAACTGTCACACTCCCAAACAACCCCACAACACGAGCACACAAACAGCCAATCCCTTTCTGCCAAGTCCCGTGCATCAAGCCAGACCAGCTGACCAGACACCCCCCTCTGTCAATACTTTGTGTTCGTGTCTGTCCACCACATGCTTGGTCACTCCCTGACCCCCAACGTTCAGAGTGCACAGGTGCCTCCCTCCTCCATATGCACCCAGCTCCGGCCCAAGGCTTAACCCGGAGGCTTGGGAATGTCCAGCATGTCAGCCTGACACCACCACCACCACCACCACAACAGCTTAAAAAGCACCTGACCCCTCCTGAAGCTTTGCACTTATGGATAAGTTGTGTTTGTTAGCAGAATGTCACTTGAGCTCACAAGGGGGTCTGTAATGGTCATTGTACCTTACAATACAAATGCGTTGGAACGAACAACACACTAAATATTTTGCTATTCTTAGAGTAGCGGGACAAAATGTTAAGTGTTGTCCTGTGGGTGGCATACCAGGAAGGGCGCTGGGAGCATTCAAATTAAATAGGTTTATCCCACTGGAAAGCATGAAAGTCTTCGGGAAACAAGACGATCACATGTGTTATTTTCAAATGTGATATCTTGAACTTTGATCTTTGAACATGTTGTCATGCTGACACTCGCACTGGGCTAAGTGCAGCCTCACAGAGTTGCTAGTGCGGCTATAGACTCGTACTCTTGTTGTTACCATTTAGTCCAATGGTGACTGTGATTTTCCCCATATCCGTCTCAACGTCATGGCATTTTATTTGTGTGCAATTTTCACGCACACCTTGGTATGCCGTGAATACGCTGCTTTCTAAGAAGTACAAATAATGCGCCTGCAACACAAACAAAAAAGCAATAACGGCCCTTTTTGCATTAGCAAACAGCGTAAAAACTGTTTTAATTTCATTGTGACTTTAACTTAATGAAACACCTCAAGGGTCAAAGTTTATAGTACATTGCACGACCCTATTTTTGGGATTTTTAAAAAACCTGTCAAAGCAGGTCACTACTAACCAATCAATCAACCCTTATTGACAGGGCCGCTCTGTAAATGGGAGACAGTGGAGGTCAGTCTGCAGAGCGCTCGCTGCCAGCTGAAGCATCTGCTGTGCTGCTGCAGTCAGACACCGCAGGCTCTGACGGAAGTGACAAATGACTACAACACTGACGAGGTCCTGCAAGGGGTCCTCGAGGACCAGCGCTGTTGAAAGCAGGGCGTGGGAGTGAGTGTGACGGAGGGAGATTACGAGAGAAATGCACGGGCAAAATGCCATTTTTCTGTCCACTTGGGCAACGATTCGAAAACTTTCTAGCACACATTTGAGCAATATCGCTGTCTCGTGCTGTTGGCATGCAGGTGCTAAAAGCATGAGCCATAAAGGCATAAAGTATAGAGCTCTGCTCTTATCATTATATAGTGGTCAGCTGCTGTGCTTGCCTGGTGAACGTATAACTTTTACTGAGCTCAGGAAAGTCAACTGAGCAAGAAAACAGCTGACCAATCCTGCTTATAATGAGGTTGGCACCACCCACCTGTTACATACATACAATTATCTATTGACGTCATTTCTTTTGTCTTCCATAATTCTCATCCGGGAGCTGCCCAGCACGCAACCCTGGGCATTTGTATTTGGCCACTGAGCTGCTGAGTGCCTTGCTCAAGGGCACCTTGATGGTAGCCTATAAAAGAGCAGAGAGCTGACCACTCATTCACTTTCCCCAGCCGCATTTTCCCAGCCAGTTAAGCGGTCATCATACAGAAGTACAAAGCACAGTACAAAAACAGGCAATATCACTTTTAATATTCTCTGACGAGCTGCTGTCGCTGTCTGTGTAGTGGGTAAAAGTGTGTAACAGGCTTTTTTTTTCCCTGACAGCCACAGCTTTGTTCCCAGAGCTTGTCACTGAGCAGCCAGCCACGCTGATGAAAGCCCAGAACAGATAACGCCACAAAGAGAGGCTTCAACTTCACAGCCTGCTTGGCCTTAACTTTCCCTCCGGGCTTGGATAAGGGAGAACCCTGTCATTTACAACAATGCTACTGTACAGGCGAGCTCGCTTGTCGCCTGACTTGGAATCTGTGCAGATAAGGAACTCTGAATGAAGAAGAAGAAGAAGAAGAAGAATACGAAGAAGAAAGCCCCCTGCAACCCACACAGCAAGAAGCACGAGCTGCAGGGGTCTGCATTTAGGAGATTAGCTCGAGTGGTGCTGCAGTTTGAATCCACTTAGTTTCAAATTGAAGTGTGTGTGTGTGTGGGGGGGGTTTGTGGTCGACAGCTGAACATGATCCTGTAGTTTATCACAAAGAAACTGCACTTGGTTTAGAAGTAACAACAACATCGCCCACGGTGGTAGCTACGGCTCTGCTATCTAAGTTCTACTTCACAGTGGAAACAATTACACTCCCAGGCCCAGAGCAAACACAAAATCACTTAGTAATAACACAAACCCGTGTATCCCCCATGCCTCCACTAGCTCCACACTCACTTGTTTTGTTGCACTTGACTTTGGAGAGAAGTTTGTGCGCCAGCAGAAGATCTCCACTCTTCACAGCCACCAGCAGATCCTGTTCTTTTCCCATGATTACAGGCCTAACCACAGACTCACAAACTGCTCACAGTCGTCGCGTTTTTTGTTTTTTTTTTGTTTGTTTTTGTCTTTTTAATGCTCCTTCAGGCGGACGGCTTCAGCAAACATTTGTCAGTTAACAGGGAGCTGCTGAATAGAAGGCTTGGCAGTATCTAGAGTGAAGGAGCCTCAGGTAAACTGGTCCAGGAGGCTTTTTTTGCCCTCGCTGTTGGAGTTTGGGTCCATTGTCCATCCGCTGACGGGTGCTCGGCTGTTTGACGGCGATCCTGGATCTGGAGTCACAGTTAGGACGAGTGCGGTTTTAGTTGCCTGCGGGGCTGAGAGTGTGTTCATACTCTATCGCCGTCAACCTGGAGGCAGCAGCAGCCCAGCCTGCCATTACAGTGCAGAGGGAATGCTAGAGAGACAGGGACAGAGAGAAATCACTACGTGTACCATCATTTCAAAATTACATTCAATGGAAAGAGTAGCCTCTTTGTAGCACTACCATAACAATGACTCATGACTGTGACTTCTCCGCCATACGAACCTATGGGTAGGGCTGGGTATCAGACCTCAATACTTCTGCAATACTGCAGAAATGCATCTGTAGTACAGAGCCTCGATTGCTCAACTGTGTGTTGAGCAATCTGTGTGTGTACGTGTTCATTCATCGCGCAGTCTTGATTTAAAAATCATAATTTCCAAATTATAGACTATTTTGATAAGGCAAGGCATTGACCTTTTTCAGAGCAGACACTTTGACTTGTCATAGTAGGTCAAGCACGGGTGTTTCCGATAATGTCCATGATGGCTGTGTTCCATTCAAGTGTCCCAGTAAGATACGAAAGTGTGACAGTGAGCCAGCAGGCACAATACCAGGAACCTGACGCTGAAGCCGCCACATGGAATTCAGCCCTCATTCGTTTTTTTATTACTTACACCTGTGCTTTCCCTCCTGTGACATGTCAGAATGTCATGTAAAAAAAGGCCTGACCGATAAATTAGCCTGGCTGATATTAGCTTATTGCAGATGTATCGTGTTGCTATGCGTCGACCGATGAATAACAATTGCTGCACATGCATGTCAAAGATGTGCAGGTATGTATATGTGTTAGAAACAGTTGTCCATCTGAAAGTTTATTCGTCAACTTTAAAATGTCCTGCTTGGTACAGTGCAATTCTTTAATAAATTAATTTAAAAAAAAATTTTTTAACTAATCTCAATTGTTTCTTTCTGATTAATCTAAGAACCATTTGGTGTATAAAATGTCAGGGAATTGTAAATGAGTGGAAGCGTCCATCACAGTTTCCAATAGCCTATGATGACACATTCAAATCTCTCTGGGGTTTTTTCATTCAACAGCATGAGTGACAAGGTAAAGTGTTATGTCTTAATCGCAGCAAACAAGGCAGTTTTTGATGGACGCATGCTGTCAGGATCAGGCTTGTGACTTCAACTTGACCCAACTTCTGTTTGTTTTCACAGATTCAGGAAGCCCGGTCCCTCAGGAGCGTGCAGCTAATCTGTTACTCTTTCCCGTGCAGGAATAAGTTCTCCGTCCATCGATAACATTCCCCCAAACTTTAAGGAAGCGCCGTTTCAGTCAAAGCCGTGTCTGGTGTTCTGCCAGCTTACGTCTTTGGAAAGAGTTCTGTGTTTTCCTCTCCAAGAAGGAAAGCGAGGCAGAGGTGACCGCTGCTTCAGAAAACCAATTTGCCTGAAATCTCAATCACGTGGAACAGCGAGTGAAGAAACAGCAGTAAAAGAGGGACACAAAATAGGTGTAGAAACAGTCCCCCTACTACTACTACTACTACTGAGGCAACAGCAAACAGGCTGCACCAGGGAGCTACACAGCCTCCAGTTAGAATAATTCAAGATTATTCTGTGTGCAAAACAAAACCACAGTTAGGACTAAGCTAGGAGGCAATTTTGGGGGAGATGGTGCAAGCAGAGCACTATCTCCCCTGTGTCGGTGAGTAGTTACTATGTAAGCAATGGAGAAATGAAGCAGCAGCCAGATGTTTTGAGATAGTCCTAGACATTTGTTTAGCAGACCTCAGAAGCATATTTATTCTCCCTGACATCCCAACAGGCTTTTGCCTTCAGTTGAGTTTGAATTCACGGCCTATGTTGTGACCAAGGATACACTTTGCAAGTCAAAAACATTAGTAGGCTGTCTTGTCTTCCAGCCTATTTAGGGCTGTTGGACGGACAGTTCAGTTATTCCACCGGACTATTGCGTGATCGTGGAGCGGTGTAGCCCAGCAGCAGATGCCAACGCATGTCTTTGCACTGACACACAATCTAAAACTAGGCAGGCGCCTTGCCAGGCAGTACACACACTGCATGGCCCTTCACTGACATGAGCCAGAATGTAAACAAGGAGTCCAAAAACGGCTTGTTAGTCTAAATGTCAATGGGTAGAGCAGTAGTTAAATGGGCTTTGGTGGCTATGGGTGACTTTCTCGTGGAATTCTGAGTGACAGGTGTCACACATGAAAGGAAGCCCATGATAAATCCTTCGGTCTCGTGTTCTACCTCAAAATATTTACAGTAATGTAGTGAAAATTATTTTATGACGGAAGCAAATGAGGGAATCTCAATTTATTGCCATTGTTCTGAAATTTTAAATCGTCATAATTGGTTAAAAAGCTCAATGATATGTTCTTGAGCACATATTTCCTTGTAACACTCTATTCAATCCTATGCAGACAATTTCAGACCAAACCCTATTCTCAACTCTGGCAATTTAATCCCACCTTGCTTGTCAGCAAACGTATATATGAATTATAACAGGTTTTAAGACATTTAAGACATCACTACTGTTGCTTGTCAATTCGGCGAACATCAAATCCACAAATCTGTATCAACATCTCAGTAACACCTCAAGTTCACCTGTGCACCTTCCACCAAAATACACCCAACGGTGGTAACGAGAGCGATTACACCGTTTCTAAAAATTGGGATTTTATTGAAATAAGGTTCTGTATGGTGGATTGCGTATATGCCGAATTTTCTAGAAAACACTAACGGTTCGTTTAAAGTTATCGTACATGCTCTACTGTTTGACAGTAAGCAAAATAACATGGATGTTAGATTTTTGACAGCGCTGGGACAGTTTCCACCGGTAAAGTAGTCAAGTATCGGATCACCAGCGACATTCAGCCGGCATCTCCAACCATTTTTAAATCCGGCCAGCCAGGCTGTCTTTTCGGAAACATTCATCAAGATTTGTCCGCTGTTACTCATCGTGTAACTTAAATCCTCCGTAACGTTACATTGCTCCTCCTTCGCTAAACTTGTCGGTCTCAACTGTCAAGGTGCTCGACTCCCAGTCACGTAAAGTCCAAAAACACACGTCTTTTTCAATCTCCGACGCGGCATTATTTGTATAAATTGAGATAGTTTCAGTTGAGCTTTATTCAGAATAAATAAGTTTACAAAGAGAGGAGTGTTCTCACCTGTGGTAGACGGTGAACTGCAGGTGGTAACAGACGCATTCGCTGTCGGTACTGAGGGAAGAGCGCTGTGCGGCACGAGACGCGGGAGCCAGAGTCAAGAGAAAAGCATATATGTATACAACTTCCGATTGTAACTTTCAAAGTAAAGCTCTTATTGGTTAAGGCGCCACGAATATTGAAACGCTGCTTGTCAAATTGTCTGTCTTTTGACTAATTTGGAAGGTACTTTGCCTCTGAGTGTTGACAAATGTTGCATATAGAGGAAATTTTACCGTCAATGTCTGAAACTACTGTGCAGAAACCTTTCTGTAACTCGGCCCGCCGCGTAATTATGTTTTTATTTTGAAGGCAAAATTGCATAACTTCTGCCATAATTGCGTCTGGTTTTTTTTCCTTGACTTAGACTGAATTCACAGAGTTTCGTGGCTGTCAAATATATTCCTGGATAACCGGGATCCCACAGAAAAAAAGAAAAGAAAAGAAAAGTAATCAATCAATCAATTAATATATTCAATCAGGGTATGCAAACAGGGTATGGAAGCTGCCTCAAACGAGCCAAAAGTTGTCATCGTTACAAACCCTCCAGTAATCGCACATTGGGAACTCCATTT
Organism: Enoplosus armatus; assembly: GCF_043641665.1. Classification (NCBI taxonomy): domain Eukaryota; kingdom Metazoa; phylum Chordata; class Actinopteri; order Centrarchiformes; family Enoplosidae; genus Enoplosus; species Enoplosus armatus. The sequence continues at coordinate 82,661 of NW_027261194.1, forward strand.
GGTTTAATGTACCTGCAGGGACTCAAGTGTTAATGCTGTTGTTGCTGAATTGAATTTACCTCTCTGGGTGGTAGTAGTGAGAATAAAACTTGTAATTGTCTCATGCATTATTTCTAATTTTGACCACTTCTAGCCAACTTTACGAGGAAAATGAAACTGTTGCTTGTTTCCCTGCATGGGACCCCCTGGAGCCCCTTCAAGGACCCCTGGAGATGTTGAGGAAGACTCCGGGCACACTGTAGATATGTGGTGGCGACATCTGCTGGTTAAAAACTGGTGTCGACAGTTCAAATCAGGAGTTAGATTCATTTTCACTTATCTTTGTTGTTAACACAGACACTAGAGAGAGACAGGAAAGGAGAGAGGCAAAGCCCTGGCCAGGCAGGTAAAGACAAGCGGAGTGGACAGAGGTACCAGTACATGAACAGAGTGGCCTTTTCTCTTTTTAAGTTAAGGTGTATCACTTAGTGGTTGTCAGTCCAGGTCTCAGAGAGTGAGAGAGACCTGTGTGCCGTATGTTATTTCATTGAGCTCATCCCTCTGATGTAATTGGTAAAAAACAATTTATCCCATGTGAAAGACCAGAGCTAGACAAATATAGACAGAATATATTGTTTCGAATTCCAGGAAATGCAAAATCCCAAATTTATGTCCCCACCAGCACCTCAATATTACCCCACTTCTCATCCACTGGACACACAACTTCCTCAGTGACAGACTCTCAGGGTCGGCATAGCAACGTCTCCAACCACCACCACCACCAACACCGGGGCCCCACAAGGCTGTGTCCTCAGCCCCTTGTTCTACACCTTGTACGCGAATGACTGACCCCCAAGAACAACTGTAAACATTTCCTGAAAAACTGAAAAGTCTTGTTTAGAAGCTGTTGAGGTGAAAAAGGTCTCTTGTTTTGCAAGTCACAAGTATGAGGACTTGTCTTACAAAGTCCTGAGTCAAGTCCCAAAATCCCAAGTCCCCTGAACTTTTTGTTTTGAGTCGTAAACAAGTAATTATGTATCTTCACCAAATTTGATATCATTTAAATATTCAAACAGAGTAACAGAAATAATGAAGACTTTTAAAATGTGGGTTTTAATTCATTGCTTTCAAATAAACTCCACAACAATTGGAAGCCAAATGATCAGCAGAGTTTTCACAGTGAACTTTGCGATCATTGGACGCATCATCTGTTGTCTGTCTGCTTGTATACACTGTCAAACACACCTTTCCAGGTCAAGTCCAGTGTAAAGTCGTTAAATTAAATGAATTAAGTCTGATTCAAGCTCAAGTCACATGACTCCACAACTCTGCATGCAGTACAGGAAGAATATTGGTGGGCAAGGACACCATTTCCGTTTGCTGTACTCAACATTAGGAAAGCAATATTTTGTGAGCTGTTATATCAAACTGATTATTATAATTGACAGCACTATACAACAGTTGCATAATGAACACTTCTACTTTACTACTACTACTACTACTACTACTACTTTTTTCTAAATTTTTTTTATTTATATAGCGCCAGATCACAACAAAAGCCATATAGAGCAGGTCTAGACCGCACTCTTTATAATATTATTTACAGAGACCCAACAGTTCCCACCGTGAGGGGAAAAACTTCCTTTTAACAGGCAGAAACCTTGAACAGAACCGGGCTCTCGGTGGCGGTCATCTATTAGTTTAAGGACAATAAATAAAAGTAAGAACAAAAAATACCATTATATTAAGATTAATCTAATTTAGCGAAATTATGGAGAATAAATCGATCCAGTATGTTTCAATATTTAAAAATGAGTGAAGGAAATTATTGCAAAACCTGTTATATAATAAATAATATTGAAAAAAATTAAATAAATAAGTAAAAGAATACTGTAAATACCGACGTTACATGACGAAATTACGTTAAGATTCTACGGTTGCTATGGAATCCACAGGCTATATAAAGCAGCGGAGCTCATCGTCGTCACCATTTCACTGTTGAACTTGGAGAGAGACGCATCAGGCAAAGACTTGAAAAGTGATTTGGAAACACAAACAAAAACAGAAGCAGAAAAACTCTTTAAGAACCAGGCAGCAACTCACTGTGGTTATTTTACACCTTTCATATGGAAAAGGTAAGAATATGAATCCTTTAAAATAATTTTAAAATTTAAAAGTAGCTTGTTAGCTAACATTAACGTTAGCTTGTTAGCTAACAAGCTAATGTTAGCTAACGCGCTAACATTAACGTTAGCTTGTTTGCTAGCTTCTTAGCTAACATTAGCTGATGAGTCGAAAGTTCAAATTTAATGAAAATAATTGTCAGATTTCAGTGTAAATAATTAAAATTACGCATAAAGAAAAGAGTAAAATCTTTCAAATCCTTTAAAAGTATTTACGAGTCATTTTATTAGATGCTGTATGTATCTTTTGAAGCTAGAAAATCGGAGTTCAGAATTTAGTACAGAAATGAACTATTTGCCAACTAAATAACTAGTTAGCTATAGTTATTTCACTTTCACTCGACCTTAAATAACTGAAAGTTGACAAGACGGAAATAATTATTGAAATGAATTAACTTAACAAGGGAACTGACTTTTGTAAACACCATTTGAAGCAAAAAAAAAGTAAGGAGTTGAGACTGTTAATAGACAGTATGTTATCATATATTTATAGAATATGTGCTTTGTAGTGGTGAGGACCAAAGGCAGAGTAGAGCCTTTAAATGCCTCAAAGTCCTGAGAGCATTTATGTACATAATCTCGACTAATCAAAGATCTGAATACATCATTTCCAGGTAAATGATATTCTATCTGGATTTCTGCAACAAATGCTCCAGATAATGTAGAGATCATTTGTATGGAGATCTGCTTTGTTTCAGAGTTTTAAAAGTTAAAAGGGGTCAATGTTAAGGGAAATACCTTTTTAATCTGTGTGGTCAAAATCATCGTTTGTAGAATGAATTGTTCATTTTAATGTGACAGCAGATATTGTCTTAATTTAAAGTAATCCAAAAAACGATACGGAAAAAATAACTTTTAGTTTTGAAGAAAGGGTTTAAAATGAAATGTAGGAAATCACTATCTGAGGAATCAGACTAGACAAAGTGAGGGAGTGTGGTACACCACTAAAGTAACATACAAATTCCAACGCCATGATATTAGTTACTGCTCTGTTCTATATTGTTGATGAGTTCAGTTTGACACCAAACATAGATTTGTCCACCTCTGCTGCATCAGTCTGAAAGAGATTTAACTGAACAAAGTTGACTTAATTCCTTATTGTTTTATTCCCCGCTCTCCATATCTCTAACAGGAAAAGGACAAGCGGGAGCGGGAGAGCAGCCCTGGAGCCCTCGAGGAGCCTGCAGGAAAAAAGTCCTGCTCCGAGAGGAGCTCCAGCCCCCAGCCTTCCTCCTCTGGCTCACAGGTGACCCCTGTGCAGCCAGAGAGGAGCTCCAGCCCCCACCTGTCCACCTCTGGTCCACCGGGTGGAGGACTGCAGGCCCTTGCCCAGCAGCAGGTGCGTAGTCCACCCCAAACACTCCTCTATCCCTATCTTAGTAGGCGTTTTGAGAGCACAGCATTTAACAGTAAAAGAAAATGTAAGTGATTTGTGAATGGTGTGCTGACCTCCATGATCTCCCTCAACCCAGGTGACCCCTGTGCAGCCAGAGAGGAGCCCCCAGCCGTCCTCTTCTGGGTCACAGCGGGCAGGACTGCAGTCCCTTGCCCAGCAGCGGGTGAGTAGTCCACCCCAAACACTGATACCAGACTTGTGAGTGGTCGTGGAGTTTCTGTCGGCCTCCACGGTCACCCTCAACCCAAATGTCTTGCCTCATTCTTCTGACCCGTTTGTTCCGATTTCTCCTCCGTCCATCTCTCTAACAGACTCGGGAACGGAGGCGGCGGTGGAGGCAGAGGCAGCAGGAGGCCAGACGCAGCCGACTGCGTGACGGGTACTTCGACGTCCAGGTCGTGTTCAGCGGACCCAGGCCCTCCGTCCGCATGCCCCGTTGGGTCCCACCCGCCACTGCCCAGGAGGTAATGGCCGAGGTTTTGGCGTGGTGGGACGACTCTCCACTCAGCCCGGAGATGTAAGTATGACCCCTCACAGGTAAAGGGGCCGGGCTGAGCAGGTAGAGTATAATTAGTGGCAATTCCACCGCCTCTCACACTTATTGTAAATAGTTCTTTCTTTTTTTTTTCCTACTGTCAAAAAAACAAACAAAAAAAACCAAAAAAAACCTTTAGTGATAAGATTATTATATTAAGCGATAAGTTAAGGTTATAGTTAAGTAGTATTAAGTTAAGGATATAGATAAGTGTTGATAAGACTTTAAATTCTTTTCTCTTTTCTTCTTTTAAAAACAAACAAAAAATGTGCGTAGTTGATAGTGTATTGATAAGTTTAGAGTGTATGTTAGTTATTTTTTTCTTTGATTTATTTTATTTAAATAAGTTTATTGTAAGATTATAAAAGAAGCAAAGGGCTTTAAGAGGGTCTCAAGGAAATGTTCCATTCAAATCCTTTTTTCCTTCTGTGTTTAGTTTTAATGAGTCAGAACAAGAGAAAGAAAATTTGAATCTGTTTTCATTATTTGGCTATTTTATTCATTCATATCTCAGTATATTAACTGACGAGCAGTTGAATTGAGCTGCTAGATTTGATCGACCAGTATTAGATTTGTTGTTAAATGTGTGTCTTAATATATCATGACATTGCAGTCACAGCAGGAAGCATATATTTGTCTGGAACATTTCCAAAGGGTTAGGGTTAGTGAGGGTGAGACCCTCTTAAAGTCCTTCACTTCTGTTGCTTTGTGGATATTCAAAGTTGATTAAAGAAATAATTAATATTTAAAATTGAACAAAAAATCCACAAAAGGATCCACTGTACATATATAATGGTCAGTCCTCTGACTCTCTTTTGGGTTAGGGTTATAACTAAATAGCGATAAGGTAAGGACATAGATAAGTAGAGCTGCAAAGTTTAGTCGATTAATCAATGAGTCGATCACCAGAAAATTGATTGGTAACTATTCATATTACTGATTCATTCAAATCTGATTATCTTTGAGTTTTTGACTGTTAGATGGAAAAAACAAAACATTTGAAGACGTCAGTTTGGACTCTGGAAAAATGTGAAGATCATTTTTCACTATTTTCTGGCATTTGATAGACCAAACGATTCATCGATTAATCAAGGAAATAATTGGCAGATTTATTGATGATGAAAATAATAAGTTGCAGCCCTTTTCAGATGAGTAATGATTAGTTTAGGCTGTAGATAAGTGATAAGTTTAGGATATAGATAAGTAGTGATAAGGCTTTCAAATCTTTTCTCATTTCTTTTTTAAAAACAAACAAAAAAAAATTGTGTCGTTGAAGTATTGATAAGTTTAGGATGTGTGTTAGGATTTAGATAAGTAACTTTTGTTTTTCTTTTAACCTTTATTTAAATAAGTACATTTTGAAATTGTAAAAGCAGTAAAGGGCTTTAAGAGGGTCTCAAGGAAATGTTCCATTCAAATCCTTTTCTAAATCTGTGTTCAGGTTATTATAATGACTCAAGAACAGGAGAAGAAATGTTCTTCTATATTCATTGTTTATAATGTCTAATTGATTTATTTACATCTCAGTCTGTGAACTGATGTGCAGTTAAAGCTAATTGTAATTTACGGACCAGTTTTAGATTGTTATTGTTTGTTATATTTGGATGGAACATTTCCAAAGGGTTAGGGTTAGGGAGGGTGAGACCCTCTTAAAGCCCTTTACTTCTTTTACGTTTGTGACTATTTGAAAGTTATTAAAAACATATTTTAAATTCTACAAATCTTTTAAAGGAGAGGATCCACTGTATATAAGTAATGGTTATTAAATGATTAATATTTAAAATTCGACCAGACATCCACAAAAGCATCCACTGTAAGGACATAGATAAGTAGAGCTGCAAAGTTTAGTCGATTAATCAATGAGTCAATCGCCAGAAAACGAATTGGCAACTATTTTTATATTTATGTAACATAAAAATATTATTATTATATATTTGATCAATCGTTCAAATAATTTTCAAAATAAAAAAGATTCCCTGGTTCCAGCTTCTGGAATGAGAGGATTTGCAGCTCTTCTCTGTTTCCTATCACTGTAAACTGAGTATGTTTGAGTTTCGGACTGTTAGATGGACAAAACGAGACATTTGAAGGCGTCACTTTTGAAAAATGTGGGCCATTTTTCACTGTTTTCTGGCATTTTATGGACCAAACGATTAATTGATTAATCAAGGAAATAATTGGCAGATTTATTGAGATGAAAACGATTTGTCAGTTGCAGCCCTTTAGATAAGTAATGATTAGTTTAAACAATAGTGATAAGTAATAACAGATAAGTGATAAGTTTAAGATATAGATAAGTAGTGATGAGGCTTTCAAATCTTTTCTCCTTTCCTATTTTAAAAAATGTGTGTGTTGCTGAAAGGTTAGGATGCATGTTAGGATTAAGATAAGTAACTTTTTTTTTTAAACTTTATTTAAATAAGTAAATTGTGAAATTCTGAATTCAGTAAAAGGCTTTAAGAGGGTCTTCGAGGAAATGTTCCATTCAAATCCTTTTTTCCTTCTGTGTTTAGGTTTTAATGAGTAAATAAGAAGAGAATAAAAATATTAATCTGTTATAATTATTTGGCTATTTTATTAATTCACATCTCAGTATATTAACTGATGAGCAGTTGAATTTACCTGCATTATATCTGATTTTATTGACCAGTTTTAGATTTCTTGTTAAATTAGTGTAGTGGAACATTTCCAAAGGGTTAGGGTTAGTGAGGGTGAGACCCTCTTAAAGCCCTTTACTTCTGTTGCTTTGTGGATATTCAAAGTTGATTTAAAGAAATAATATTTAAAATTGAACAAAAAATCCACAAATGGATCCACTGTACATATATAATGGTCAGTCCTCTTACTCTCTTTAGGGTTAGGGTTATAGCTAAGAAGTGATAAGTTAAGGACATAGATAAGTAGAGCTGCAAAGTTTAGTCGATTAATCAATGAGTCGATCACCAGAAAATTGATTGGTAACTATTCATATTACTGATTCATTCAAATCTGATTATCTTTGAGTTTTTGACTGTTAGATGGAAAAAACTAAACATTTGAAGACGTCAGTTTGGACTCTGGAAAAATGTGAAGATAATTTTTCACTGTTTTCTGGCATTTGATAGACCAAACGATGATTAATCGATTAATCAAGGAAATAATTGGCAGATTTTTTAATGATGAAAATAATTAGTTGCAGCCCTTTTCAGATGAGTAATGATTAGTTTAGGCCATATGTGTCAAACTCAAGGCCCGGGGGCCAAATGTGGCCCGCCACGTCATTTTATGTGGCCCGCGAGAGCTTAAAAGGTCTGAGTGTCTAAAAATAAATAGGTCAAAAGAGTGCTTTGACCAAAAACTACATTTCCCACAATGCCTGTCGACTATGATACCCGCGAAGTGACGGCTCACCGCCAATGGGTGGTGGGTAATGGGTATTTATTATGTTATTTTTCTTCATTCACTTGGATAGTTTGATCCATGATTGATGGAGTTATGTGGGTTTCATAAGCTGACAAATTAAAAGGATTTATGTTATAACAGAGCAACAAACAAACCTATTTTTTCTATGCAACTGCAATGTTTGTGTCTTGAATAAGTAATAAATTCAGAGTTATTTAACATTAAGGAGTAGTTACATTTATTTTACATTACATTTAGTTACATTTATAAGTTACATCTGGCCCTTTGAGGACAGTCATTACGCTGATGTGGCCCTCGGTGAAAATGAGTTCGACACCCCTGGTTTAGGCTGTAGATAAGTGATAAGTTTAGGATATAGATAAGTAGTGATAAGGCTTTCAAATCTTTTCTCATTTCTTTTTTAAAAACAAACAAAAAAGATTTGTGTCGTTGAAGTATTGATAAGTTTAGGATGTGTGTTAGGATTTAGATAAGTAACTTTTGTTTTTCTTTTAACCTTTATTTAAATAAGTACATTTTGAAATTGTAAAAGCAGTAAAGGGCTTTAAGAGGGTCTCAAGGAAATGTTCCATTCAAATCCTTTTCTAAATCTGTGTTCAGGTTATTATAATGACTCAAGAACAGGAGAAGAAATGTTCTTCTATATTCATTGTTTATAATGTCTAATTGATTTATTTACATCTCAGTCTGTGAACTGATGTGCAGTTAAAGCTAATTGTAATTTACGGACCAGTTTTAGATTGTTATTGTTTGTTATATTTGGATGGAACATTTCCAAAGGGTTAGGGTTAGGGAGGGTGAGACCCTCTTAAAGCCCTTTACTTCTTTTACGTTTGTGACTATTTGAAAGTTATTAAAAACACATTTTAAATTCTACAAATCTTTTAAAGGAGAGGATCCACTGTATATAAGTAATGGTTATTAAATGATTAATATTTAAAATTCGACCAGACATCCACAAAAGCATCCACTGTAAGGACATAGATAAGTAGAGCTGCAAAGTTTAGTCAATTAATCAATGAGTCAATCGCCAGAAAACGAATTGGCAGCTATTTTTATATTAATGTGATATAAAAATATTATTATTATATATTTTATCAATCGTTCAAATAATTTTCAAAATAAAAAGCATTCCCTGGTTCCAGCTTCTGGAATGAGAGGATTTGCAGCTCTTCTCTGTTTCCTGTCACTGTAAACTGAGTATGTTTGAGTTTCGGACTGTTAGATGGACAAAACGAGACATTTGAAGGTGTCACTTTTGAAAAATGTGGCGGCCATTTTTCACTGTTTTCTGGCATTTTATGGACCAAACGATTAATCGATTAATCAAGGAAATAATTGGCAGATTTATTGAGATGAAAATGATTTGTTAGTTGCAGCCCTTTAGATAAGTAATGATTAGTTTAAACAATAGTGATAACTGATAATAGATGTGATAAGTGTAAGATATAGATAAGTATTGATCACAATCAGAAATACTTTATTGATCCCTGGGGGGAAATTGTACAAATAGACAGAGGTCCACCTGCCGTGACCCGGATTCGAACCGGGGTTGCTGCGGCCACAACGCAGAGTACTAACCACTATACGATCACGGCTGGCCATAGTCACGCTTGATAAGGCTTTCAAATCTTATGTCATTTCTTTTTTTAAAAACAAACAAAATAAAATTGTCTGTTGTTGAAGTATTGATAAGTTTAGGATGTATGTTAGGATTTAGATAAGTAACAGTTTCTTTTTCAAACTTTATTTGAATAAGTAAATTGTGAAATTATAAATAGTAAAGGGCTTTAAGAGGGTCTCGAGGAAATGTTCCATTCACATCCTTTTTTCCTTCTGTGTTTAGTTTTAATGAGTCAAGAACAAGAGAAAGAAAATATTAATCTGTTATCATTATTTGGCTATTTTACTAATTAACATCTTAGTATATTAACTGAGCAGTTGAATTGAGCTGCAAGATTTGATCGACCAGTATTAGATTTCCTGTTAAATGAATGTCTTTATTATATCATTTCAATGCAGTCTGAACAGCAGGAAGCATGTATTTGTCTGGAACATTTCCAAAGGGTTAGGGTTAGTGAGGGTGAGACCCTCTTAAAGCCCTTTACTTCTGTTGCTTTGTGGATATTCAAAGTTGATTTAAAGAAATAATTCATATTTAAAATTGAACAGAATATCCACACAAGGATCCACTGTACATAAGAAATAGTTAGTCCTCTGACTCTCTTTTGGGTTAGGGTTATAGTTAAGTAGCAATAAGTTAAGGACATAGATAAGTAGAGCTGCAAAGTTTAGTCGATTAATCAATGAGTTGATCACCAGAAAATTAATTGGCAACTATTCATATTACTAATTCATTCAAATCTGTATATCTTTGAGTTTTGGACTTTTTGAAAAATGTGAAGACCATTTTTCACTGTTTTCTGGCATTTTATAGACCAAACGATGATTAATCGATTAATCAAGGAAATAATTGGCAGATTTATTGATGATGAAAATGATTAGGTAGTTGCAGCCCTTTGGATAAGTAAAGATTAGTTTAGGATATAGTGTTAAGCGATAACAGATGTGATTGTACTTACTAAAGTAATTATAAGGCTTTTCTTCTTTTAACAACTGCTTTAAAACTAGAGCGCAGATGACGTATTGATATGTGTAGTATATATGTTTGGATTTAGATAAATGAAGATAGGTCGATATTTAAATAAGTAAATTGTATAAGAAGGAAAGGGCTTTAAGAGGGTCTCAAGGAAATGTTCCATTCAAATCCTTTTCTAAATCTGTGTTCAGGTTATTATAATGACTCAAGAACAGGAGAAGAAATGTTCTTCTATACTCATTATTTATAATGTCTAATAGATTTATTTACATCTCAGTCTGTGAACTGATGTGCAGTTAAAGCTAATTGTAATTTATGGACCAGTTTTAGATTGTTATTGCTTGTTATATTTGGATGGAACATTTCCAAAGGGTTAGGGTTAGGGAGGGTGAGACCCTCTTAAAGCCCTTTACTTCTTTTACGTTTGTGACTATTTAAAATCTACTAATATCTACTAAAAGAAAGGATCCACTGTACATAAGTAATGGTTAGTCTTCCAACTCTCTTTTGGGTCAAAATCTTAAAGTGCACTAAATGCGTATTAATCTGAAGCTGAAAATAATCCCCACAAATGCTCCATTCACTGTTGTTTGAGTGATGTTTGTTCAAAACTACAGAGCACAGCTGTTTCAGGAGATCACTGAGCCCGTTTTTCAAAATAAAACTACATATTTGTGACTCATTTATAAAGATGTATTCTTCAGTAGGAACCAATGGGTTTGGGTTTGAGTGCCATATACAGAGCAGAGAAGTCAGACAGTACTGAGAGACGCACTAATGCATTGTTGGTTTGGGTCTTTTCATCAGATTTGTTTACAATAAGACAAATACATAATATCAGCAGGCTCATCCTTTAAAATATACAACAAAGAGTTTAAATGAAGGAAAGGGCTTCAAGAGGGTCTTTTGGCCATGTTCCTTTCAAATCCTGTTTAATTAGGATTAATGTCATTATCAATGTCTAATTGATTTGTTCCAACTCAGTATATTATATGTATAAATGTTGTATAACAACAGCAAACATATATTTGGATGGAACATTGTCAAAGGGTTCGTGTTAGGGAGGGTGAGACCCTCCTCAAGCTCTTTCCTTCTGTCACTGAGGCCCTGTTTAGACCTGCGTCCTGGGTGATCCGATCACAAGTGGACAGCTCCAAGTACGTCTGTGCACACCTGGCATTAACATGCGTCTCCAGTGACCACTTGTGATCGGATCTCACTTCCGTTGTTGTTTTAACTTGAATTTGATGAATTTACTGTTTGTCAGACCACAAAACAAGCGGCCCAGACCACTTCCGAATGTGGTCTGAGCGATCTGATCTCAATGTGTCCTTGTTGCATTTACACCTGGTATTAGAGCTGTCCACTTGCGATCGGATCACCCAGGACGCATGTTTAATACCAGGTCTGAACAGGGCCTGAGTCATTAGAAGGAGTTCACCAGCAGAGCACACAGTTCAGATGCTTTAGTGGTTTAAACAGGTCAGTAATGGGAGCTGCTGGGGACGTCTCCACTCCACCACACCCTTCAACAAAAAGATTGATTTAAAACATCTTCCAGAAACAAAAAAAAAAACACCATTATGTAAACAGGGGAAGTCATGAGCCTCCAAATCTTTATTTTCCTTCTTTTCATTCTTTCAAAAATAAAACAAATACAATGTTGACACTATAACAGAAGAAAAGGACTTCAGGAGGGTCTACTGGCAATATTTCAGTCCAACTGGTTTTCCTACACTGCCTAAGTTAATCAATAAGTTCCCATTCTGCACCACATTGGATTTGTATGTGATGCAATGACTCATTTCAGCCACTAGAGGTCAGCAGTGCACAGGTCTAAAGTGTTGGTCTGATCTCAATGTATTCATGTCACAGTCTGCACTCAGCTTGTCAAAGTCTGAGCCAATCTTTCATTTCTAGCTGTTTTTAGTAGTGAATGTCATCTGGATACTGAGCCATAGAACAGAATAAGAGGCTGAACAAGAAGCTCCAAGCATCGTCAGTCCCAGTCATTGTCACTGGTCACCAGTGGGAATGCTCATTAGGATAGAAAGGTGCATTTAAGGAATCATTCATAGACAGTAGTTCAGACAATGTAAACAAACCAAACAGGAAGCCAGTCATCACAACATTGCTCCATAGTTCCACCAGTGATCAGAGACTCCACAGGGTTCCTGTTATGGAGCTTGTATGACCACTTCAAAAAACTGTGCACTCCTGATCTCTTGTGGCTGAAACTTGTAGAACACACTTTGATTGAGCTGCTTTGCTCCCAGCTATTTCATACTGGTTCATAAGTATCAGATATGAACAGCTGGATCAAATAAACGTTGAGGTCCACACCTGTTAACATTTATTGTGAACAACAGGAAGCTTATATTTGGATGGAACATTTCCAAAGGGTTAGGGTTGGGGGGGGTGAGACCCTCTTGAAGCCTTTTACTTCTGTTACTGAGTAGAGAGGATGTTCAAAATGAATGCAGAATAAAGAGCAATGATATGAGCATTTGCAGCACGTGTCAGTGGTATTAGTGACATTACTAACATTAATAACAACTAATAGCTGGACTAGTAGTTGCACTAAGCACAATTACCAGTATAAATGAGATCTCCTGTCTTGGTAAATGTAATCTTCCATTATGATATAAAATATCCAGATGGGAATGCTGGCTTTTGGATAATCCTGTAAATGAATGAACTGACAGTAGTTTAATTATTTTAATGCTGGAGTCTGTCTCTCCGTGTATATGTTCATATTGCCTGATCATAGTACCAACTCATTTAACGTGACTGAGTCCTTTTGAGCAGGAAAAATACATTCAAGTCAAATAATACAGTGAAAGAAGGAAAAGTCTTTTAGAAATGTTCCATTCAAATCCTTCTTTTTCTGTCAGAAGCTAGAGGGCAGCGTTAGATGGCTTGTTAAATGAGTGTCTTTTCATATCATTCCATTATATTCTGCACAAAAAGGTCAGGGAGGGTTAGACCCTCCTCATGACCTTTCTGTTACTGAGTCATGAGGACGAGTTCACCAGCGCAGAGCGGACAGTTTAGATGGTTTAGTGGTTTAAACAGGCCCTCTACATGGCCAAAATGATGTGGACCCTCACTCTAGTTTGTGGGTTCAGTCACCTCAGTCACACACACTGCTGATCAGCGATGTAGCCATCTAATATATGTGCTTGCATGGTAGTAACACAAGTGGCAGCTTTCTTTGCAGTAATAGTAGCAGGAGTAGCTGTAACATGTCAGTGTTAGTAGCAGTGGTAATAACAATAGAAGCCATGAAGGCAGCAGTAGAAGCTGGAGGCCTTGTTATAATGGATCATAACAGAGGGAAAGCACTTTAGGAGGCTCTGCTGGTTAAACTCCAGTCCAGCTGCTTTTCCCCGTTGCTGCATATATTAACTTAATGACTGGAAAATGTGGAAAAACATTTTGGAATGTTGTCATTTTTCAGTGTTTCATCAAATGTGAACTGTTCTTCTTCTCTTTCTTCTCAACAAGGAGGAGTGAACAAAACATTGAGGAAGCTCTTCATGTTTGGCCGGTGCTGATCGTCACAATGACACTCAGCTGACACTACTTAACGTGAACTCTGTGAATAACTTGATGACAGGCCAAAATGAAACAAGCTGCAGTTGCATTTGTATCCTCACAATAATTGAAACTTATCTGATGAATAGTTTTGAACCAGGACCTCCAGTATTTGGATCAATGAAAAATAAGGTGTGCCAAATGTACTATATGAACTATATGACATATAATTAACAGAATATCTTTATAAAGTAATGCAGAAAGTATCAAGAGTAGTGATGCGAGCGGTCGCAGCGGTGAGATCAGCAGCAGTTGTGTCAGTAGTATCGGTGACATTTCAGCTGTAGCAGTAAAGTTAAAGAATCAAATACTTTAAACTTCATTGTCCACCGACGTGGAACATTGTCTTCGGCTCATCTAGCACTTCATTAAAACATCCAAACACAGCACGTAACAACACAGGCAGCGTGAGTGTTCCCTCCTCTGCTCGGTTCGCTCGCTCTCTCTTTTCTCGTCCCCTTTCAGGAAGAAGCCGAGCAGAGTGGAGGTCGTCGTGAGAGGAGCTTCACCTGGGCTGCTGGGCTGACATGGGTGCAGAAATGGAAAGGGGGCGTTTTACCACTCCGAGTCTTGTGTAAATATGGAAATCTTTGGTTTACGAACCTTGAAAGTGCTTGAGAAGTGCTTGAATTTTCCTTTTACAAAGCTGTACGAGCCCTGTTTAAAGCTGGCCTGCTCAGTCCCTCTGTCTCTCTCTCAGCTCCTGCATGGTCCCCTTTCTTTGTTTTTGTTTGTTTGCTTTGTTAGTTGTCAGCATTCAACATCCTTCATCACTGAGGTTTCTGTAACTCCGTCAGCTGGGCCTCAGAAGCTACCTGCCCGGAGACATCTGCACCCAAAGCCTTCATTTCTCCCCCAAGCCCCCTCTTCTGTCTCCTGTTCAACAGTTCCCAGCACTGCACCTCTCTCCATTCACAGTAGAAGTCCTAGTTACAGTAGTAATGTAGCTGAAGCTGTTGGAGCAACAGGTGCAAGTGTTGACAAGCTGCTCTTTAAATGGAATCAAACAGAGAAATAATGTAATTCACAAGTCTTCATTATTTTGCCTTTTAATCACCTTAAATAATAAAATGTATTGAAGAAACTTCAAATCCTTCTGCATCTTTGTGTTGTTGCATATATATTTACTTCTAGTGATATACTGTACTGTAAATACACACAAATGGATGACAACTTAATCACTTCTTGGTTTCCTATAATGTCCGAGAAAAGAACGGGAAATTCTGAGAAAAGTACTTTGAAAAGATTTTGTAATTTGGTCTTAATTGTAGGTGAAATGCAGACGTGTGTGTGTTTGTAAAGACAACAGAGAGGGATTATACATTATGCATTGCCAACTCTTTACATAATATTAACGCATTTTTACATTTGATTTCTTCTTAAAAGATTTAAATAAAGGTTTCAAATCTTTTCCAGAAACTTTTGCATGCATATACTGTAGATTTAGCTCAAATTAAATAAATGAATAATGATGCCAATAATTGATAAATCAATACAAGCAGATTTATAGCAATAAAATGAATCAACAGTGAGGTAAAGGGAAAATAGTGGAACAGATCCATTTAGACCAAGGTATGTTTTAACCGTTTGTTACAGAAACAGGTCACAAGTTCTACATAGAGATATAAAGTAATGGTAATAATATTCATTTATGATGCCCTTTAGCCTTTAATAATTGATTATAATTGAATAATAATTCATTATTATGCAGCTGAGTGACCATAACGCATCATGACTGTTCTGAAAATGAAAGCACTTTAGTAAGTCTTCCTCGGGATGTGCTGCGGACAGTAAAGTCTGCTCTTAATAATCAGGAACAACAACGGCACAGAACCGACTGCAGGCACGCCAAAGGTAGTTACAAGAAATGACCAGCAGGTGTCGCACTGCGTGAACCTCCTCACCTAAAGGTCTGTACACTCAATGTAATTCTGCAGATTCATCTTATCTGATACGGTCTTGTCAAAAAGAACCTCATAGTTGTCATGTCTACTCAAGCAGACTGACTACATTTGTACTTTGCCACATTGCTGAGTAAGAAATAAAGCATTGGACCCTTACAGCCCATATATTTTCGTTTAACACAATTATGTACACTATATTGCCAAAAGTATTGGCTCACCTGCCTTGACTGGCATATGAACTTAAGTGACATCCCATTCTTAATCCATAGGGTTTAATATGACGTCGGTCCACCCTTTGCAGCTATAACAGCTTCAACTCTTCTGGGAAGGCTTTCCACAAGGTTTAGGAGTGTTTATGGGAATTTTTGACCATTCTTCCAGAAGCGCATTAGTGAGGTCACACACTGATGTTGGACGAGAAGGCCTGGCTCTCAGTCTCCGCTCTAATTCATCCCAAAGGTGATCTATCGGGTTGAGGTCAGGACTCTGTTCAGGCCAGTCAAGTTCATCCACACCAAACTCTCTCGTCCATGTCTTTATGGACCTTGCTTTGTGCACTGGTGCACAGTCATGTTGGAACAGGAAGGGGCCATCCCCAAACTGTTCCCACAAAGTTGGGAGCATGGAGTTGTCCAAAATCTCTTGGTATGCTGAAGCATTCAGAGTTCCTTTCACTGGAACTAAGGGGCCAAGCCCAGCTCCTGAAAAACAACCCCACACCATAATCCCGCCTCCACCAAACTTTACACTTGGCACAATGCAGTCAGACAAGTACCGTTCTCCTGGCAACCGCCAAACCCAGACTCGTCCATCAGATCGCCAGATGGTGAAGCGCGATTCGTCACTCCAGAGAAGGCGTCTCCGCTGCTCTAGAGTCCAGTGGCGGCGTGCTTTACACCACTGCATCCGACGCTTTGCATTGCACTTGGTGATGTATGGCTTGGATGCAGCTGCTCGGCCATGGAAACCCATTCCATGAAGCTCTCTACGCACTGTTCTTGAGCTAATCTGAAGGCCACATGAAGTTTGGAGGTCTGTAGCGATTGACTCTGCAGAATGTTGGTGACCTCTGCGCACTATGCGCCTCAGCATCCGCTGACCCCATTTCCGTCATTTCCGTCATTTTACGCGGCCTACCACTCCGTGGCTGAGTTGCTGTCGTTCCCAATCGCTTCCACTTTCTTATAATACCACTGACAGTTGACTGTGGAATATTTAGGAGCGAGGAGATTTCACGACTGGACTTGTTGCACAGGTGGCATCCTATCACAGTACCACACTGGAATTCACTGAGCTACTGAGAGCGACCCATTCTTTCACAAATGTTTGTAGAAACAGTCTGCATGCCTTGGTGCATGATTTTATACACCTGTGGCCATGGAAGTGATTGGAACACCTGATTTCAATTATTTGGATGGGTGAGTGAATACTTTTGGCAATATAGTGTATGTAGCTGCTATCCATCCATACCTGACCTGTTGTGATTTTGAAATTCAGAAAAGAAATAATATCTAGGTATGTGTGTAAAATAAAATGGAGTATCTGTATGTTTGACACCCATATTCAAACAGTATTTTAATTCATTCAAAAGTGAACATCAACACGAAAACACTGAGCATCAAACAGGTTTTTCAAATAAAGACCTGTAAATGGAAAACCTGTTGAAAATGACTGAGGCCAGACCAAACAGACCAAAGAGTGAGCCCATGTAAACACTCACACTGCATCATGCACGCTCGTCTGGAGCCTGACAAGTGGTGAGGGGACATCAACAAGACCAAACACATATACATCATTTAGTACAGCACAAGAGTTCTTTCAGGAGTGTTACATGTGCAGCCAGTGCCGTGGCAGCCCCCTCGAGGCACAGAGAGACACCACCTGAGATCTAGTTCAACACAGAACACTGAACTTGAACACATACAACGTACTAAACTGAGCTGCTGTCCTCTTCAGGGCAGGGACCTTAAAAAGGCCAGTGCTGCAGACAGTCCGGCCACCTCTGTGCACACAGGAGGTTCACACAGCGCGACACCTGCTGGTCATTTCTTGTTCTTGTCCAAACTACCTTTGGCGTGCTTGCAGACCAAGAAGTGATTTGTAGACCAATAAAAGAATCTTTAAATCAGTTTCAAAAGCAGCCAGTTTTAAAACTGTGTGTGTGCTCTCCTTCTGGTCCTGGTCTACGGCTTTTTTTTGGTAGACCAGAGAGGAGAGCATTACAATAGTCCAGCCTACTGGTGATAAAAGCGTGTACAAGTTTCTCAGTATGGGCCTTGGAGAGAAAAGGACACACTCCAAGCCAAGAGGTCCTGCACCGAGCCCCCCAGCCGCCCTCCTCTGGCTCACAGGTGACCCCTGTCCAGCCAGAGAGGAGCACCAGCACTGCCCAGGAAGTAATGGCAGAGGTGTTGGCATGGTGGGACGACTCTCCACTCAGCCCGGAGATGTAAGTATGACCCCTCACAGGTAAAGGGGCAGGGACTTAACTATTTTCACCATCCTCCCAGAACTGTCCCAAAATGAAAGTTCTTGTTTTTCTACATAATCGTGAGTTCAAATCATTCAAGGTGACCTTTAAGATAAATTATCTGAAATGATTAGATCAGAGACTAGAGGTAAATCGGTCACACCACAAACAAAGGTTGCCTTAAACTACTTGGTTAGGGTTAGGCACCAAAACTAAGAACCACTACCACAGCTTCGGGGTTCAAGGTGCCTGTAGTGACGCTGAACGAGGACTTTTAGGTCGAGCCGCTCTCTCTTAGCTGCTGCTGCAGAAGTAAAGTCCCCACATGCTGCAAGGATGGATTGGAAATGCTCCAGTTCAGCTGTCTCCTCTGGCCAGTTAAGACACATCAAAGTGGGTGGAGGTTGCCTTCAGAATTCCCGTCTCCAGATCCCCAAAGCGTGCTGACGGAAACCCGTCAGTGGGTTGAATTGTCTGTTTGGCTCCTGTTGAGCTGGACGCTCTGCCAGGTGTTTCAGGTGTTTCAGGTCCAACCTCATCCAGCACCTTCTGGAGCCTTGGGCCTGGGTCTGTCTAGGCTTGTGATAAAAAGAAAGTAAGAACATTTTACTCATCATCACACATGGTCGGGGACCAGTTTCAGGTGTTGCACCAAATTCTGTGACCCATCAGATTATGTGACCCAAACGGGAAGTTAAACTATGCCGCCAGCTCTTTTTTTGCCTTAAACTAGCCTACTTGGTTACGTTCAGGCACCAAAAGGCTTTCTGGCACAAAGTATGTGATATAGACACAGAATCTCGTGGGTCACAGAATTTGGCATAACACCGGCAAGGGCCAGATTTACAAGGGTATAGGGCGTGAAATACTATTTTCTGTATATTTATCTATATAGATTTTTGTGTATTTATTAAGTTATTTACAGTTCAGTGATGTGTTTAGACGTAGTTTGCAATTCGCACGTTATAATTTATTTTCTAATATGGCACTGTAATAAATTATGAATCTATCTACGCCTTTGCTGCCAGTTCACATGGGGTTGGTTTTCCTCCTGTCCCCCCAAAGTTTTGAGTCAGCAGCCGCCACTAAACACACACACTGACGCACAGAAAGCGCCTGTTGGCTTGCTAAATACTTGCTAGCCACCTGAACGTTCATGTTTTTCAAGAGACGAACATTACCAGTGTTACAGAGTTAGCTAGCTAGTGTGTGTCTCAGTTGGAGGAGCTGGTCAGCTCACAGTAAATGCAAACGCTGCTGACTCGTTAGCTAGCTAGCTAGCAAGCAAGCCACCAACAGGAAGTTACCGTTAACTGGTAACGTTAACATTAGTACTAACAAGCTTACCTCATTGACTTGGGTTAAATTCTCCGTTGCAGCTGCGGCTCTCCTTCAGGGTCTGGCTCTGCTGTGAGTTTTCTTGATGTAACAGTTAAAACATTGCAGTATCCCACCATGGCGGGACGTTATTGTCTATCTGACTCAAATGCAGGACCCCACAACTCTGCATGTAGTACAGGCAGAATATTGGTGGGCCAGTACAACATTTCTCCCAGTTTGCTGTACTCCAAAAGCAGAAAGGCTTCAGCAAGAGGTGCGCCACATAGACAGTTACATATTTGGCTGGCTACCATATTTAGCCTAGACTTTGTTTTATTCTATTTGAATGTTTGAAGACACATTGTGTGAGCTGTTATGTCAAACTGATTATTATAGTAGACAACACTATACAACTGCGGACATCCGCTGCTGAACAGAAAACACGAGGCTGATTGCTAATTAATAATTCATCTTAATTAAAATGTGTTCACTGCAGCAGGTCTTGACTTCAGATCCAGCGCAGCTTATCTGAAATGGCTGAACCACATATTTGACATATTTTGTTTAATCTGTTGCTGAACCAGCAGTTACATCATGGACACTTGTCAGCTTCTGCTTCAAGTTTAATTTAGTTCAATTAACCCTCTGGCTTTGTTCAAAATCACTATCCACTCAGTCTGTTTTTTTTGGCCACGAACAGACTGAGGATGTAATTTTTTAGATTTTTTATGTTCTTTGCTACTTTTACTGCATAAAGTCTTTAACTAACATCAGTTCTTATCATAAGTATAAAATATCCATTCCTTTTTAATTTTTTAACCCTTCAAATGCCAGTTTGTTTGCACAATGCACTTGTTGGAAAACAACCTCAAAAATGACCACTTTCTGTATTCTCAGTGCTACTGGTTTTTCTTGTATTATCAATAGCACAGTCTGAGATATGTAACTGATTAACAACAACACTGATTATTATGCATTGTTATTTTTGTGCAGGGAAAGCAAAATAGATAAAACTCCCACTCAACGTGTTTGTGGCCAAAAATGGCCACCTCCTGTTTGCATTCCCAAAATGCTATAAAATTAATATATATTAAAAGATTTTTCCACTTTCACCAACTAGATTTTTTAAATTTGCATCAGTCCTGGTCATGAAAACCAAAATTTCATTCAAATTCAGAATTTTAACCCTTTAAATGCCTGTTAGATCACATAATGCTAATGATTTATAAGGGAGAAAAGCATAAAATCACTTTTTTTAACCAAATAATACATGCTACCTGATATATTTTTTAACCATCCACGCAGCTAAATGTATGTCAATAATTAGCAGTATCATTAATTTTTATGCATCATTACTTTTTTGTACAGTGACAAAAAAACATAAAAACTCCCACTTAGCATGTTCGTGGACAAAAATGGCCATCTCCTGTTTTTACAAAATGCTATAAAAAATACCACATATTAAGATTATTTTCTACTTTCAACAGTTAATTTTTTTTTTATTAGAATCGGTCCTGACCATGAAATCCCAAATTTCATTCAATTTCAGAATTTTAACCCTTTAAATTTGATTTGAAAAATAAAGCTGCAGCATTTATTTTTATAGAGAACAACAGCTGCATGTGTGTGTGTGTGTGTGTGTGTGTCTGTGTGTGTGTGTGTGAGAGAGAGTGTGTGTGTGTGAGAGAGAGAGAGAGAGAACGTTAAATAGTGTGTTTCAATAAGTGTGTGTGTGTGTGTGTGTGCATGCTCAAGGGCGGCAGATTGTGCAAACCACAGTAGAGTGGTCCTTGCAGACACACTTTCCACAGCTGGAGCAAGTGGTTGCCGTTCTTCTCCTGTAGGTACACAGTTCGCACCTTTTCCTCGTTTTGCTGGCGGGCCGTGGGTCACGCTCTGATTCAGACTGCTGTATCCCGGCAACAATGGCAGCAGTGGCTGTTGAGCGTGGGGGTCAAGGCCGTCTTGCAATTGCTGGGGTCACCAGCATGTGCCCCAGCTCTTCCAGGAACACCCTCCGTTGGTAGGTTTTAGAGGACTCCCACTCAGGATGGACTGATTTCTGATCTGAGGAGTTCCTCTGCCAAGGCGAACGAAGTAAAGAAGTTGTCACATGTGACAGTGTGTCCTTGGAGCCCCTCTGTCAGTTGGAGTGTGACCCTCATTCCCTGGTTAACTTCCCGGGAGCTACCGGGGGGTTTTCCTGTGTAAATCTGCATCCTCCAGGCATAGGAGGTTGCCACATCACAGGTGACCCACATTTTAATGCCGTACTTTGCAGGCTTGTTGGGCATATATTGTCGAAATCCACAACGACCTTTGAATGCAACAAGCTGCTCGTCGACACACACATCAACCCCTGGATTGAACAAGAGGGGGAGGCGAGCCACCCACTTTTCCCACAGAATGCGAAATGCGGCGAGCTTATCGTCCCTGAAGCGTCCCGGGCGGGTGAGCAAAGCGGATGTTAGAGCTGATCTGAGCATAGCGGTAGAGGGGCATCGTAGCACAAAATATGGCCCGTCCTGTCTTGTCACCCCACATGCCACGTGTTGCTTCATGTCTTGAGCGGTAGACGCCAGCCAGAATCAGAATCCTGATGTAGGCTCTCATCTCCACTTCATCCACATCCCTCCAATCCTCACACCTTCGCCTCCCATGCAGGTTTGTGTGGGTACACAGCAGCTGAATGATCTCCGCTGTTATAAACAGGTCAAAGGCAGACCTCAGGCTGCTGATGCGGGCAACTGCATACAGGGTGGACCCTGGGGTGATACCAGTGGGTACTGGATTGTAGTGCAGGGTCTCTTTAGCAGTGGGAAACCACATAATTTTCCCATCACGAGACATCCACTCAGCCGCCAGCTCCTCTGTCTCTGCCACTGCTTCTACTGTCTCTGCCATTAGCTGCTCGGCCTCCACCACTGTGTCTGTATTGTCCTCACCCCCTGAGGAAGAGGAATCAGGCGCTGGCCGGTACTCCTCATCATCAGTGGTGATGCTGCCATCCTCTGAGGAGGGTGTCCCCTCATCTTCAGGAGAGGATGTGTTCTCATCTTGGGTAGAAGATGTCTCTTCTTCAACTGCAGAGGATTTCTTCCCATCTTCGCTCTCCGATTGCATCACATAGTCACGTGCTTGAAGCAGTGAATATGACCTTCTTGCCATCTTGCCAGAGAAAACATGACCTGGGAGCTGTTAGGCTTACTTATAGCATTAGTATTGACTGCACCTGCATAAACACCAGGACAGATTTATAAACAGTGCCAGAGTTTGTTTTTGTTTCCCCTGTAGCTGCATCTTTGACCTCTGCAAGATGTCCTGTGATTTTTTTTTTTTTGGAGAGTAGATATTTAGATGTGTAAGGGCTATTGTGTAGTTGTGTGTGGCATTTTTGTAATGAAAAAAAACAAAGCCACAGGTGCTTTCAACATGTGCACCAAGCCAAGTTTTCCTGGGAAACTCAAAGCTCAATAGCCTGCATCAACAGAAATTCACTGCAACTATACAATACATATTTGTGCTGCAATTTCACACACAGGAACAATTCTTTTCATGCACAAACACAAATCATTATCTGACATCCTTAAGATCACAATTATGTCAAAATTGTGTCATTCATTCGCTCCATTGGCATGCAGTAAGCCATCATACGCCCCTATTGGAAACGAAGAATATTACATGAAATTGCTCCCATGGCCAAAAATGGACAAATGACACAATCTGGTAGAAAACATTAAAAACTACAATTTTCAAGTGTTGAGTTTAGAATGAAAGCAATTTTACCTAAATTGTATGATTTAATACTGTGAATAACAAGGAATTAAAAAATGTAGTTTTCATGGGTTTCAATTGGTCAGAAGCGGCCATGATGGAGCCAAGTTGTACAATTGGATGTATACAGTATATTATTGATATATTTAAAGAGATGAAATTGAAAATTAAAAAATCTGAAAAAAATCCAGACCCTTGGGAAATTTCATTCCATATGCATTAACACAGCTAAAATGGTCAAAAAAAGGAAAGTGAACTGGACACAAATTGCCACCATGGAGCCCAGAGGGTTAATTTTTTTTATTTATAATAGCGCCAGATCACAACAAAAGCCACCCTTTCCATATAGAGCAGGTCTAGACCGCACTCTTTATAATATTATTTACAGAGACCCAGCAGTTCCCACCGTGAGGGGAAAAACTTCCTTTTAACAGGCAGAAACCTTGAACAGAATAATTAATAATAATAAACAATAAATAAAAATAAGAACAAAAAATACCATTATATTAAGATTAATCTAATTTAGCGAAATTATGGAGAATAAATCGATCCAGTATGTTTCAATATTTAAAAATGAGTGAAGGAAATTATTGCAAAACCTGTTTTATAATAAATAATATTGAAAAAAATAAAAAAAATAAGTAAAAGAATACTGTAAATACCGTCGTTACATGACGAAATTACGTTAAGATTCTATGGTTGCTATGGATTCCACAGGCTATATAAAGCAGCGGAGCTCATCGTCGTCACCATTTCACTGTTGAACTTGGAGAGAGACGCATCAGGCAAAGACTTGAAAAGTGATTTGGAAACACAAACAAAAACAGAAGCAGAAAAACTCTTTAAGAACCAGGCAGCAACTCACTGTGGTTATTTTACACCTTTCATATGGAAAAGGTAAGAATATGAATCCTTTAAAATAATTTTAAAATTTAAAAGTAGCTTGTTAGCTAACATTAACGTTAGCTTGTTAGCTAGCTTGTTAGCTAACAAGCTAATGTTAGCTAACGCGCGTTAGCTTGTTTGCTAGCTTCTTAGCTAACATTAGCTGATGAGAGTCGAAAGTTCAAATTTAATGAAAATAATTGTCAGATTTCAGTGTAAATAATTAAAATTACGCATAAAGAAAAGAGTAAAATCTTTCAAATCCTTTAAAAGTATTTACGAGTCATTTTATTAGATGCTGTATGTATCTTTTGAAGCTAGAAAATCGGAGTTCAGAATTTAGTACAGAAATTAACTATTTGCCAACTAAATAACTAGTTAGCTATAGTTATTTCACTTTCGCTAGACCTGAAATAACTGAAAGTTGACAAGATGGAAATAATTATTGAAATGAATTAACTTAACAAGGGAACTGACTTCTGTAAACACCATTTGAAGCAAAAAAAAAGTAAGGAGGAGTAAGGAGTTGAGACTGTTAATAGACAGTATGTTATCATATATTTATAGAATATGTGCTTTGTAGTGGTGAGGACCAAAGGCAGTTGTTAAGAGTAGAGCCTTTAAACACCTCAAAGTCCTGAGAGCATTTATGTACATAATCTTGACTAATCAAATATCTGAATACATCATTTCCAGGTAAATGATATTCAATCTGTATTTCTGCAACAAATGCTCCAGATAATGTAGAGATCATTCGTATGGAGATCTGCTTTGTTTCAGAGTTTTAAAAGTTAAAAGGGGTCAATGTTAAGGGAAATACCTTTTTAATCTGTGTGGTCAAAATCATCGTTTGTAGAATGAATTGTTCATTTTAATGTGACAGCAGATATTGTCTTAATTTAGAGTAATCCAAAAAACGATATGGAAAAAAAAACTTTAGGGTTTAAAATGAAATGTAGGAAATCACTATCTGAGGAATCAGACTAGACAAAGTGAGGGAGTGTGGTACACCACTAAAGTAACATACAAATTCCAACGCCATGATATTAGTTACTGCTCTGTTCTATATTGTTGATGAGTTCAGTTTGACACCAAACATAGATTTGTCCACCTCTGCTGCATCAGTCTGAAAGAGATTTAACTGAACAAAGTTGACTTAATTCCTTATTGTTTTATTCCCCGCTCTCCATATCTCTAACAGGAAAAGGACAAGCGGGAGCGGGAGAGCAGCCCTGGAGCCCTCGAGGAGCCTGCAGGAAAAAAGTCCTGCTCCGAGAGGAGCTCCAGCCCCCAGCCTTCCTCCTCTGGCTCACAGGTGACCCCTGTGCAGCCAGAGAGGAGCTCCAGCCCCCACCTGTCCACCTCTGGTCCACCGGGTGGAGGACTGCAGGCCCTTGCCCAGCAGCAGGTGAGTAGTCCACCCCAAACACTCCTCTATCCCTATCTTAGTAGGCGTTTTGAGAGCACAGCATTTAACAGTAAAAGAAAATGTAAGTGACTTGTGAATGGTGTGCTGACCTCCATGATCTCCCTCAACCCAGGTGACCCCTGTGCAGCCAGAGAGGAGCCCCCAGCCGTCCTCTTCTGGGTCACAGCGGGCAGGACTGCAGTCCCTTGCCCAGCAGCGGGTGAGTAGTCCACCCCAAACACTGATACCAGACTTGTGAGTGGTCGTGGAGTTTCTGTCGGCCTCCACGGTCACCCTCAACCCAAATGTCTTGTCTCATTCTTCTGACCCGTTTGTTCCGATTTCTCCTCCGTCCATCTCTCTAACAGGCTCGGGAACGGAGGCGGCGGTGGAGGCAGAGGCAGCAGGAGGCCAGACGCAGCCGACTGCGTGACGGGTACTTCGACGTCCAGGTCGTGTTCAGCGGACCCAGGCCCTCCGTCCGCATGCCCCGTTGGGTCCCACCCGCCACTGCCCAGGAGGTAATGGCCGAGGTTTTGGCGTGGTGGGACGACTCTCCACTCAGCCCGGAGATGTAAGTATGACCCCTCACAGGTAAAGGGGCCGGGCTGAGCAGGTAGAGTATAATTAGTGGCAATTCCACCGCCGCTCACACTTATTGTAAATAGTTCTTTCTTTTTTTTTTCCTACTGTCAAAAAAACAAACAAAAAAACCCAAAAAAAACCTTTAGTGATAAGATTATTATATTAAGTGATAAATTAAGGTTATAGTTAAGTAGTATTAAGTTAAGGATATAGATAAGTGTTGATAAGACTTTAAATTCTTTTCTCTTTTCTTCTTTTAAAAACAAACAAAAAATGTGCGTAGTTGATAGTGTATTGATAAGTTTAGAGTGTATGTTAGTCATTTTTTTCTTTGATTTATTTTATTTAAATAAGTTTATTGTAAGATTATAAAAGAAGCAAAGGGCTTTAAGAGGGTCTCAAGGAAATGTTCCATTCAAATCCTTTTTTCCTTCTGTGTTTAGTTTTAATGAGTCAGAACAAGAGAAAGAAAATTTGAATCTGTTTTCATTATTTGGCTATTTTATTCATTCATATCTCAGTATATTAACTGACGAGCAGTTGAATTGAGCTGCTAGATTTGATCGACCAGTATTAGATTTGTTGTTAAATGTGTCTCTTAATATATCATAACATTGCAGTCACAGCAGGAAGCATATATTTGTCTGGAACATTTCCAAAGGGTTAGGGTTAGTGAGGGTGAGACCCTCTTAAAGTCCTTCACTTCTGTTGCTTTGTGGATATTCAAAGTTGATTAAAGAAATAATTAATATTTAAAATTGAACAAAAAATCCACAAAAGGATCCACTGTACATATATAATGGTCAGTCCTCTGACTCTCTTTTGGGTTAGGGTTATAACTAAATAGCGATAAGGTAAGGACATAGATAAGTAGAGCTGCAAAGTTTAGTCGATTAATCAATGAGTCGATCACCAGAAAATTGATTGGTAACTATTCATATTACTGATTCATTCAAATCTGATTATCTTTGAGTTTTTGACTGTTAGATGGAAAAAACAAAACATTTGAAGACGTCAGTTTGGACTCTGGAAAAATGTGAAGATCATTTTTCACTATTTTCTGGCATTTGATAGACCAAACGATTAATCGATTAATCAAGGAAATAATTGGCAGATTTATTGATGATGAAAATAATAAGTTGCAGCCCTTTTCAGATGAGTAATGATTAGTTTAGGCTGTAGATAAGTGATAAGTTTAGGATATAGATAAGTAGTGATAAGGCTTTCAAATCTTTTCTCATTTCTTTTTTAAAAACAAACAAAAAAAAATTGTGTCGTTGAAGTATTGATAAGTTTAGGATGTGTGTTAGGATTTAGATAAGTAACTTTTGTTTTTCTTTTAACCTTTATTTAAATAAGTAAATTTTAAAACTGTAAAAGCAGTAAAGGGCTTTAAGAGGGTCTCAAGGAAATGTTCCATTCAAATCCTTTTCTAAATCTGTGTTCAGGTTATTATAATGACTCAAGAACAGGAGAAGAAATGTTCTTCTATATTCATTATTTATAATGTCTAATTGATTTATTTACATCTCAGTCTGTGAACTGATGTGCAGTTAAAGCTAATTGTAATTTACGGACCAGTTTTAGATTGTTATTGTTTGTTATATTTGGATGGAACATTTCCAAAGGGTTAGGGTTAGGGAGGGTGAGACCCTCTTAAAGCCCTTTACTTCTTTTACGTTTGTGACTATTTGAAAGTTATTAAAAACACATTTTAAATTCTACAAATCTTTTAAAGGAGAGGATCCACTGTATATAAGTAATGGT
The DNA here is from genome assembly GCF_043641665.1 of Enoplosus armatus. NCBI lineage: Eukaryota > Metazoa > Chordata > Actinopteri > Centrarchiformes > Enoplosidae > Enoplosus > Enoplosus armatus. Next base: position 110,465 of record NW_027261194.1, read on the forward strand.
TATTAAATGATTAATATTTAAAATTCGACCAGACATCCACAAAAGCATCCACTGTAAGGACATAGATAAGTAGAGCTGCAAAGTTTAGTCGATTAATCAATGAGTCAATCGCCAGAAAACGAATTGGCAACTATTTTTATATTTATGTAACATAAAAATATTATTATTATATATTTGATCAATCGTTCAAATAATTTTCAAAATAAAAAAGATTCCCTGGTTCCAGCTTCTGGAATGAGAGGATTTGCAGCTCTTCTCTGTTTCCTATCACTGTAAACTGAGTATGTTTGAGTTTCGGACTGTTAGATGGACAAAACGAGACATTTGAAGGCGTCACTTTTGAAAACCATTTTTTTTTTGGCCATTTTTCACTGTTTTCTGGCATTTTATGGACCAAACGATTAATCGATTAATCAAGGAAATAATTGGCAGATTTATTGAGATGAAAATGATTTGTTAGTTGCAGCCCTTTAGATAAGTAATGATTAGTTTAAACAATAGTGATAACTGATAATAGATGTGATAAGTGTAAGATATAGATAAGTATTGATCACAATCAGAAATACTTTATTGATCCCTGGGGGGAAATTGTACAAATAGACAGAGGTCCACCTGCCGTTACCCGGATTCGAACCGGGGTTGCTGCGGCCACAACGCAGAGTACTAACCACTATACGATCACGGCTGGCCATAGTCACGCTTGATAAGGCTTTCAAATCTTATGTCATTTCTTTTTTTAAAAACAAACAATAAAATTGTCTGTTGTTGAAGTATTGATAAGTTTAGGATGTATGTTAGGATTTAGATAAGTAACAGTTTCTTTTTCAAACTTTATTTGAATAAGTAAATTGTGAAATTATAAATAGTAAAGGGCTTCAAGGGGGTCTCGAGGAAATGTTCCATTCACATCCTTTTTTCCTTCTGTGTTTAGTTTTAATGAGTCAAGAACAAGAGAAAGAAAATATTAATCTGTTATCATTATTTGGCTATTTTACTAATTAATATCTCAGTATATTAACTGAGCAGTTGAATTGAGCTGCAAGATTTGATCGACCAGTGTTAGATTTCCTGTTAAATGAATGTCTTTATTATATCAATGCAGTCTGAACAGCAGGAAGCATGTATTTGTCTGGAACATTTCCAAAGGGTTAGGGTTAGTGAGGGTGAGACCCTCTTAAAGCCCTTTACTTCTGTTGCTTTGTGGATACTAAAAGTTGATTAAAGCAATAATTGATATTTAAAATTGAACAGAATATCCACACAAGGATCCACTGTACATAAGAAATAGTTAGTCCTCTGACTCTCTTTTGGGTTAGGGTTATAGTTGAGTAGCAATAAGTTAAGGACATAGATAAGTAGAGCTGCAAAGTTTAGTCGATTAATCAATGAGTTGATCACCAGAAAATTAATTGGCAACAATTCATATTACTGATTAATTCAAATCTGAATATCTTTGAGTTTTGGACTTGTGAAGACCATTTTTCACTGTTTTCTGGCATTTTATAGACCAAATGATGATTAATCGATTAATCAAGGAAATAATTGGCAGATTTATTGATGATGAAAATGATTAGGTAGTTGCAGCCCTTTGGATAAGTAAAGATTAGTTTAGGATACAGTGTTAAGCGATAACAGATGTGATTGTACTTACTTAAGTAATTATAAGGCTTTTCTTCTTTTAACAACTGCTTTAAAACTAGAGCGCAGGTGACGTATTGATATGTGTAGTATATATGTTTGGATTTAGATAAATGAAGATAGGTCGATATTTAAATAAGTAAATTGTATAAGAAGGAAAGGGCTTTAAGAGGGTCTCAAGGAAATGTTCCATTCAAATCCTTTTCTAAATCTGTGTTCAGGTTATTATAATGACTCAAGAACAGGAGAAGAAATGTTCTTCTATACTCATTATTTATAATGTCTAATTGATTTATTTACATCTCAGTCTGTGAACTGATGTAGAAGTTAACGCTAATTGTAATTTATGGACCAGTTTTAGATTGTTATTGCTTGTTATATTTGGATGGAACATTTCCAAAGGGTTAGGGTTAGGGAGGGTGAGACCCTCTTAAAGCCCTTTACTTCTTTTACGTTTGTGACTATTTAAAATCTACTAATATCTACCAAAAGAAAGGATCCACTGTACATAAGTAATGGTTAGTCTTCCAACTCTCTTTTGGGTCAAAATCTTAAAGTGCACTAAATGCGTATTAATCTGAAGCTGAAAATAATCCCCACAAATGCTCCATTCACTGTTGTTTGAGTGATGTTTGTTCAAAACTACAGAGCACAGCTGTTTCAGGAGATCACTGAGCCCGTTTTTCAAAATAAAACTACATATTTGTGACTCATTTATAAAGATGTATTCTTCAGTAGGAACCAATGGGTTTGGGTTTGAGTGCCATATACAGAGCAGAGAAGTCAGACAGTACTGAGAGACGCACTAATGCATTGTTGGTGTGGGTCTTTTATTCAGATTTGTTTACAATAAGACAAATACATAATATCAGCAGGCTCATCCTTTAAAATATACAACAAAGAGTTTAAATGAAGGAAAGGGCTTCAAGAGGGTCTTTTGGCCATGTTCCTTTCAAATCCTGTTTAATTAGGATTAATGTCATTATCAATGTCTAATTGATTTGTTCCAACTCAGTATATTATATGTATAAATGTTGTATAACAACAGCAAACATATATTTGGATGGAACATTGTCAAAGGGTTCGTGTTAGGGAGGGTGAGACCCTCCTCAAGCTCTTTCCTTCTGTCACTGAGGCCCTGTTTAGACCTGCGTCCTGGGTGATCCGATCACAAGTGGACAGCTCCAAGTACGTCTGTGCACACCTGGCATTAACATGCGTCTCCAGTGACCACTTGTGATCGGATCTCACTTCCGTTGTTGTTTTAACTTGAATTTGATGAATTTACTGTTTATCAGACCACAAAACAAGCGGCCCAGACCACTTCCGAATGTGGTCTGAGCGATCTGATCTCAATGCGTCCTTGTTGCATTTACACCTGGTATTAGAGCTGTCCACTTGCGATCGGATCACCTAGGACGCATGTTTAATACCAGGTCTGAACAGGGCCTGAGTCATTAGAAGGAGTTCACCAGCAGAGCACACAGTTCAGATGCTTTAGTGGTTTAAACAGGTCAGTAATGGGAGCTGCTGGGGACGTCTCCACTCCACCACACCCTTCAACAAAAAGATTGATTTAAAACATCTTCCAGAAACAAAAAAAAAAACACCATTATGTAAACAGGGGAAGTCATGAGCCTCCAAATCTTTATTTTTCTTCTTTTAATTTTTTCAAAAATAAAACAAATACAATGTTGACACTATAACAGAAGAAAAGGACTTCAGGAGGGTCTACTGGCAATATTTCAGTCCAACTGGTTTTCCTACACTGCCTAAGTTAATCAATAAGTTCCCATTCTGCACCACATTGGATTTGTATGTGATGCAATGACTCATTTCAGCCACTAGAGGTCAGCAGTGCACAGGTCTAAAGTGTTGGTCTGATCTGAATGTATTCATGTCACAGTCTGCACTCAGCTTGTCAAAGTCTGAGCCAATCTTTCATTTCTAGCTGTTTTTAGTAGTGAATGTCATCTGGATACTGAGCCATAGAACAGAATAAGAGGCTGAACAAGAAGCTCCAAGCATCGTCAGTCCCAGTCATTGTCACTGGTCACCAGTGGGAATGCTCATTAGGATAGAAAGGTGCATTTAGGGAATCATTCATAGACAGTAGTTCAGACAATGTAAACAAACCAAACAGGAAGCCAGTCATCACAACATTGCTCCATAGTTCCACCAGTGATCAGAGACTCCACAGGGTTCCTGTTATGGAGCTTGTATGACCACTTCAAAAAACTGTGCACTCCTGATCTCTTGTGGCTGAAACTTGTAGAACACACTTTGATTGAGCTGCTTTGCTCCCAGCTATTTCATACTGGTTCATAAGTATCAGATATGAACAGCTGGATCAAATAAACGTTGAGGTCCACACCTGTTAACATTTATTGTGAACAACAGGAAGTTTATATTTGGATGGAACATTTCCAAAGGGTTAGGGTTTGGGGGGGTGAGACCCTCTTGAAGCCTTTTACTTCTGTTACTGAGTAGAGAGGATGTTCAAAATGAATGCAGAATAAAGAGTAATGATATGAGCATTTGCAGCACGTGTCAGTGGTATTAGTGACATTACTAACATTAATAACAACTAATAGCTGGACTAGTAGTTGCACTAAGCACAATTACCAGTATAAATGAGATCTCCTGTCTTGGTAAATGTAATCTTCCATTATGATATAAAATATCCAGATGGGAATGCTGGCTTTTGGATAATCCTGTAAATGAATGAACTGACAGTAGTTTAATTATTTTAATGCTGGAGTCTGTCTCTCCGTGTATATGTTCATATTGCCTGATCATAGTACCAACTCATTTAACGTGACTGAGTCCTTTTGAGCAGGAAAAATACATTCAAGTCAAATAATACAGTGAAAGAAGGAAAAGTCTTTTAGAAATGTTCCATTCAAATCCTTCTTTTTCTGTCAGAAGCTAGAGGGCAGCGTTAGATGGCTTGTTAAATGAGTGTCTTTTCATATCATTCCATTATATTCTGCACAACAGGTCAGGGAGGGTTAGACCCTCCTCATGACCTTTCTGTTACTGAGTCATGAGGACGAGTTCACCAGCGCAGAGCGGACAGTTTAGATGGTTTAGTGGTTTAAACAGGCCCTCTACATGGCCAAAATGATGTGGACCCTCACTCTAGTTTGTGGGTTCAGTCACCTCAGTCACACACACTGCTGATCAGCGATGTAGCCATCTAATATATGTGCTTGCATGGTAGTAACACAAGTGGCAGCTTTCTTTGCAGTAATAGTAGCAGTAGTAGCTGTAACATGTCAGTGTTAGTAGCAGTGGTAATAACAATAGAAGCCATGAAGGCAGCAGTAGAAGCTGGAGGCCTTGTTATAATGGATCATAACAGAGGGAAAGCACTTTAGGAGGCTCTGCTGGTTAAACTCCAGTCCAGCTGCTTTTCCCTGTTGCTGCATATATTAACTTAATGACTGGAAAATGTGGAAAAACATTTTGGAATGTTGTCATTTTCCAGTGTTTCATCAAATGTGAACTGTTCTTCTTCTCTTTCTTCTCAACAAGGAGGAGTGAACAAAACATTGAGGAAGCTCTTCATGTTTGGCCGGTGCTGATCGTCACAATGACACTCAGCTGACACTACTTAACGTGAACTCTGTGAATAACTTGATGACAGGCCAAAATGAAACAAGCTGCAGTTGCATTTGTATCCTCACAATAATTGAAACTTAGTTTTGAACCAGGACCTCCAGTATTTGGATCAATGAAAAATAAGGTGTGCCAAATGTACTATATGAACTATATGACATATAATTAACAGAGCATCTTTATAAAGTAATGCAGAAAGTATCAAGAGTAGTGATGCGAGCGGTCGCAGCGGTGAGATCAGCAGCAGTTGTGTCAGTAGTATCGGTGACATTTCAGCTGTAGCAGTAAAGTTAAAGAATCAAATACTTTAAACTTCATTGTCCACCGACGTGGAACATTGTCTTCGGCTCATCTAGCACTTCATTAAAACATCCAAACACAGCACGTAACAACACAGGCAGCGTGAGTGTTCCCTCCTCTGCTCGGTTCGCTCGCTCTCTCTTTTCTCGTCCCCTTTCAGGAAGAAGCCGAGCAGAGTGGAGGTCGTCGTGAGAGGAGCTTCACCTGGGCTGCTGGGCTGACATGGGTGCAGAAATGGAAAGGGGGCGTTTTACCACTCCGAGTCTTGTGTAAATATGGAAATCTTTGGTTTACGAACCTTGAAAGTGCTTGAGAAGTGCTTGAATTTTCCTCTTACAAAGCTGTACGAGCCCTGTTTAAAGCTGGCCTGCTCAGTCCCTCTGTCTCTCTCTCAGCTCCTGCATGGTCCCCTTTCTTTGTTTTTGTTTGTTTGCTTTGTTAGTTGTCAGCATTCAACATCCTTCATCACTGAGGTTTCTGTAACTCCGTCAGCTGGGCCTCAGAAGCTACCTGCCCGGAGACATCTGCACCCAAAGCCTTCATTTCTCCCCCAAGCCCCCTCTTCTGTCTCCTGTTCAACAGTTCCCAGCACTGCACCTCTCTCCATTCACAGTAGAAGTCCTAGTTACAGTAGTAATGTAGCTGAAGCTGTTGGAGCAACAGGTGCAAGTGTTGACAAGCTGCTCTTTAAATGGAATCAAACAGAGAAATAATGTAATTCACAAGTCTTCATTATTTTGCCTTTTAATCACCTTAAATAATAAAATGTATTGAAGAAACTTCAAATCCTTCTGCATCTTTGTGTTGTTGCATATATATTTACTTCTAGTGATATACTGTACTGTAAATACACACAAATGGATGACAACTTAATCACTTCTTGGTTTCCTATAATGTCCGAGAAAAGAACTGATAAACTCAATTCTGTGAAAAGTACTTTGAAAAGATTTTGTAATTTGGTCTTAATTGTAGGTGAAATGCAGACGTGTGTGTGTTTGTAAAGACAACAGAGAGGGATTATACATTATGCATTGCCAACTCTTTACATAATATAAATGCATTTTTACATTTGATTTCTTCTTAAAAGATTTAAATAAAGGTTTCAAATCTTTTCCAGAAACTTTTGCATGCATATACTGTAGATTTAGCTCAAATTAAATAAATGAATAATGATGCCAATAATTGATAAATCAATACAAGCAGATTTATAGCAATAAAATGAATCAACAGTGAGGTAAAGGGAAAATAGTGGAACAGATCCATTTAGACCATGGTATGTTTTAACCGTTTGTTACAGAAACAGGTCACAAGTTCTACATAGAGATATAAAGTAATGGTAATAATATTCATTTATGATGCCCTTTAGCCTTTAATAATTGATTATAATTGAATAATAATTCATTATTATGCAGCTGAGTGACCATAACGCATCATGACTGTTCTGAAAATGAAAGCACTTTAGTAAGTCTTCCTCGGGATGTGCTGCGGACAGTAAAGTCTGCTCTTAATAATCAGGAACAACAACGGCACAGAACCGACTGCAGGCACGCCAAAGGTAGTTACAAGAAATGACCAGCAGGTGTCGCACTGCGTGAACCTCCTCACCTAAAGGTCTGTACACTCAATGTAATTCTGCAGATTCATCTTATCTGATACGGTCTTGTCAAAAAGAACCTCATAGTTGTCATGTCTACTCAAGCAGACTGACTACATTTGTACTTTGCCACATTGCTGAGTAAGAAATAAAGCATTGGACCCTTACAGCCCATATATTTTCGTTTAACACAATTATGTATGTAGCTGCTATCCATCCATACCTGACCTGATGTGATTTTGAAATTCAGCAAAGAAATAATATCTAGATATGTGTATAAAATAAAATGGAGTATCTGTATGTTGGACACCCATATTCAAACAGTATTTTAATTCATTCAAAAGTGAACATCAACACGAAAACACTGAGCATCAAACAGGTTTTTCAAATAAAGACCTGTAAATGGAAAACCTGTTGAAAATGACTGAGGCCAGACCAAACAGACCAAAGAGTGAGCCCATGTAAACACTCACACTGCATCATGCACGCTCGTCTGGAGCCTGACAAGTGGTGAGGGGACATCAACAAGACCAAACACATATACAGTGCATCCGGAAAGTATTCACAGCGCTTCACTTTTTCCACATTTTGTTATGTTGCAGCCTTATACCAAAATGGATTAAATTCATTTTTTTCCTCAAAATTCTACACACAACACCCCATAATGACAACGTGAAAAAAGTTTATTTGAGATTTTTGCAAATTTATTAAAAATAAAAAACCTGAGAAATCACATGTACATAAGTATTCACAGCCTTTGCTCAATACTTTGTTGATGCACCTTTGGCAGCAATTACAGCCTCAAGTCTTTTTGAATATGATGCCACAAGCTTGGCACACCTATCTTTGGGCAGTTTCACCCATTCCTCTTTGCAGCACCTCTCAAGCTCCATCAGGTTGGATGGGAAGCGTCGGTGCACAGCCATTTTCAGATCTCTCCAGAGATGTTCAATCGGATTCAAGTCTGGGCTCTGGCTGGGCCACTCAAGGACATTCACAGAGTTGTCCTGAAGCCACTCCTTTGATATCTTGGCTGTGTGCTTAGGGTCGTTGTCCTGCTGAAAGATAAACCGTCGCCCCAGTCTGAAGTCAAGAGCGCTCTGGAGCAGGTTTTCATCCAGGATGTCTCTGTACTTTGCTGCATTCATCTTTCCCTCTATCCTGACTAGTCTCCCAGTTCCTGCCGCTGAAAAACATCCCCACAGCATGATGCTGCCACCACCATGCTTCACTGTAGGGATGGTATTGGCCTGGTGATGAGCGGTGCCTGGTTTCCTCCAAACGTGACGCCTGGCATTCACACCAAAGAGTTCAATCTTTGTCTCATCAGACCAGAGAATTTTGTTTCTCATGGTCTGAGAGTCCTTCGGGTGCCTTTTGGCAAACTCCAGGCGGGCTGCTATGTGCCTTTTACTAAGGAGTGGCTTCCGTCTGGCCACTCTACCATACAGGCCTGATTGGTGGATTGCTGCAGAGATGGTTGTCCTTCTGGAAGGTTCTCCTCTCTCCACAGAGGAACTCTGGAGCTCTGACAGAGTGACCATCGGGTTCTTGGTCACCTCCCTGACTAAGGCCCTTCTCCCCCGATTACTCAGTTTAGATGGCCGGCCAGCTCTAGGAAGAGTCCTGGTGGTTCCGAACTTCTTCCACTTACGGATGATGGAGGCCACTGTGCTCATTGGGACCTTCAAAGCAGCAGAAATTTTTCTGTAACCTTCCCCAGATTTGTGCCTCGAGACAATCCTGTCTCGGAGGTCTACAGACAATTCCTTTGACTTCATGCTTGGTTTGTGCTCTGACATGCACTGTCAACTGTGGGACCTTATATAGACAGGTGTGTGCCTTTCCAAATCATGTCCAATCAACTGAATTTACCACAGGTGGACTCCAATTAAGCTGCAGAAACATCTCAAGGATGATCAGTGGAAACAGGATGCACCTGAGCTCAATTTTGAGCTTCATGGCAAAGGCTGTGAATACTTATGTACATGTGTGAGGAAGCACCAACTCCCTCACCAACTATTTGCTAAACCCCCTCTTTGGTTAAAGGTGGAAAGAATTCTCATACCATTTTCTTTCTTTTCTTTAATTTATGGTTTCAACATTCATTTAGAAATACAAACAATTTAACTCGGTATTAAAATCTCATATCATTAAGATTTTCTTAGGAATATATTAAGGCATGCTGGCAAAGCCATAACCTGTTTGGGTCCTTTGTGGAGGCCATCTTGTGCTGGTGCTTAAGAGGAAGCACGCCTCAACTATAGTCCTTTTTATGTGGTGTATGAAGTGGGCGGGTTCTCCACTTTAATTGGTCAAAGTATAGGTGATAAATGACAGTGCTGACCTGATAGGCCAGTTTGAACGGGCAAGGCGGGCCTAATAGTATAAAAGTGAGTGCAATGAGAGAGAGGGGGACTGGTTGAGGAAGAGCAGCACCAGAATTGGTTGAGCAGAAAATGAGTAAGAAGTGTTTTTTTTTTTTTCTAACTCGCTTTTGTGTCATTTTTGTTTGTTTTTCTTTTGTTGTTTTTTTGGAGACTGAGAATAAAAGTCTACCGAATCTTTTTCAGCATAACTCCTTGCCTGTGTGATGTTTTTTTTGTCCACCATGAGTCTCACCATGCTTCCCTGCACTTCACCTTGCAACAACATGTGATTTCTTAGTTTTTTATTTTTAATAAATTTGCAAAAATTTCAAAAAAACTTTTTTCACATTGTCATTATGGGGTGTTGTGTGTAGAATTTTGAGGAAAAAATTTAATTTAATCCATTTTGGAATAAGGGTGTAACATAACAAAATGTGGAAAAAGTGAAGCGCCGTGAATACTTTCCGGATGCACTGTACATCATTTAGTACAGCACAAGAGTTCTTTCAGGAGTGTTACATGTGCAGCCAGTGCCGTGGCAGCCCCCTCGAGGCACAGAGAGACACCACCTGAGATCTAGTTCAACACAGAACACTGAAC
>NW_027261195.1:0-10000 GCF_043641665.1 Enoplosus armatus
CTTACTCGTTATAGTTGAATTATAAATCACATAATATCAGAGTCTGTTTCTATGCAGATGATATCTTGTTCTATGTTTATGTCGAGCTGAAATGTTTCATCACTGATTCAAGATTCAAGACAACATTTGGTGCTCTTCTATGATTCTAAACTTTCTAATCTTTGTGTTTTGACTGCTGGTCGGACAGAACAACTATTTGCATACATCAACTTGTGCTTTGTACGTGTGATTTTACACTTTTTGTTTTGTAAAATGTAGGATGATGACGTGTGATTAAGTTTTATTTTTCCAGCCCCGTCAGTTTTAATTGTTTATTTTACTGTTTAAAAGATGTTTTATTTCATTCTCTGTACTTATATTTGGATTTTTATTAAATTGTAGTGCTGAATTGTTTTAATTTTGTTTTTCCCATGTAGAATACTTTGTAACATTGTTTTGAAAGGTGCTGTATTAATAAAGTTTATTATTATTATTATTGTAGTTACAGAGGACACCAGTTGTTTCAGACAGAAGAAGGCCACATTTCAATGCAGCTGCAGGTGAAGCTCCAGATGCGTTAGATTCAAATGAATCGACTGAAAATGTGTGAGTGACTGTTATTGAAGACGTTAAGCAGCAATTAGACGACTGACAGAAAGCAGGAGTACCACACACACACACACACACACACACACACTCAGCAGGGAGACTGACAGCAGCGATGACTCGGCTGGAAAGAATGCCGAGGCTGCGACGGCAGAGCGAGAGGAAAACATGAAGGAGATTCCTGCTCGTCCCACAGAGGGAAGCTGCTCGTCATCAGAATCAACAAACCTTCAGGGAGACAAAGCAGACGCTTAACATGTTTTTAATAAGTGTGGATGTTAAAAAAAGATCTCAGAAGAGATCCATCAGGATCCGGACAGTTCACAACTCAATGAAACACCTTCAGTGTTAACGCTGAACTTCTGATCAACAAGCCAAAACAAACTAACTCACAAACAAACACAGTTTCCTGTGAAAGGTTTCCACCAGAGACTGCATGGTGAACACAGAGGACGAGGACCTGCAGGGCTCTGAATATGATATAAGAGACAGACAGAGACAGAGAGACAGACAGAGACAGACACATAGAGAGAGACAGACTCACAGAGACAGAGAGAGAGACAGACAGACACACACACACACAGACAGAGACAGACACATAGAGAGAGACAGACTCACAGAAACACAGAGACAGACAGACAGACAGACAGACAGACAGACAGACACACACAGACAGAGAGAGAGAGAGAGACAGACACACAGAGACAGAGAGAGAGACAGACACACAGACAGACAGAGAGACAGACAGAGACAGACAGACACATAGAGAGAGACAGACTCACAGAGACAGAGAGACAGACAGACACACAGACAGACACACACACAGACAGAGAGAGAGAGAGAGACAGACACACAGAGACAGAGAGAGAGACAGACACACAGACAGACAGAGAGACAGGCAGACAGACACACAAACAGACACACAGAGACAGACTCACAGAAACACAGAGACAGACAGAGAGACAGACAGAGACAGACACACAGAGGCAGACACAGAAAGATACACAGACAGACAGACACAGACAGACAGACAGAGAGAGAGACAGACAGAGACAGACACACACACAGAAAGACACACAGACAGACAGACAGAGAGAGAGAGAGAGACAGACAGAGACAGACACACACAGAAAGACACACAGACAGACAGACAGAGAGAGAGACAGTGTGTCAGAAGCAGACGACCAAAAAGGTTATATAATAATATAATGATAATGATAATGGTACTACTACTACTAATAATAATAGTGATATATCAGTGAATACAGGAACTCTGTTTTACTCCAGACCTTCATGTTCCCCTCAGGATGAACCGTATTAACGAATCATGTGACCGCTCACTGCGTCCTCATTAACAGACTAAAACATTAGAATCAGACCTCGGCTGTAAAAGGACTTTTCCTTGAATCACTGGACAGTGAAACTAAAGCTACGCTGAACATTTCTCGTTGTTGTCTAAACTCTTCATTCTTCTGAATATTCTTCACCCGGTGACTAACTTCTCCCTGAACTTGTTCTTCAGGCAGCGTTTCTCTCAGAAACACGTCCGGCTGCAGATGCTTCAGGTGAAGAAGGTGAAGAGAGTGGAGAGGAAGGTGTGCCTGGGAGGCTGATCTCAGGGCCAAAGTACCCACCAAGAAACAACTGGCGGTGGTTTAATATTGACTGTTAAAGCTGCACTAGTTCACATTATTACATCATTAATGACGGCTGAGTTAAATGATGTCGTTATAATTTAAACTAATGTCTTCTTGTTTGATGCTGCTCTCATTACAATTTGGAAAGAAAGAAATTTACAGAAGATGACCCAAATGTTTTTCTGTTTACATCTATATATTTATTTCTGCATTTGTCTGCAGTTTTATTAGACGTAATCGCTGTCTGTCACCTTTAAAACACCTTTAAATGCAGATATAAAGATGAAGATACACAGTTTGACTGATGGACAGATGTTGTCTCCTGATGTTTTCAGGAGAAGAAGAAAAAATGACACATGTGGAGACGTTTCTGCAGACGGCGTCTGAGCGCGAGACTTTCCTCCATCAACATGTGGCGAGTCTAAACAAACCGTCCAATTAGACGGCATCACGTCATCTTCACACTAACCCACTGTCACTGCAGCGCGCACACACACACATACACGCTTGCGCGCTGTCAGGACCTCCCAGATTAGACATGCCAGGCACTAGTGTGTGTGTGCATGTTCTTGTACTTCTGTCTGTGTGAGGACCAAGTTGAGTTGAGTTAAATATTTTTGTAAAGTGAGGACATTTAAATTTTTTACCAACACAGTGAGGGCATTTTGGAAAGGGACGAATTCCTTTTTAAGTTGAGACAGTTTCGAAAAGTGAGGACTTCTTTCAAAAAGTCTGGACGTTTTGTAAAGTGAGGAGACTTAACTGTAACGAGAGGACATTTGAATTTTAGACTTTGGAACGGGACATCTTTACAAAATGAAGACATTTTTGGAAAGTGATAATATTAGAATTTCAATCTGCAGAGTGAGGACATTCAAGTTCTAGATCTCGATGATGAGAACATTTTCAGTACTTTTTACAAGATGTTAAGAGAACATGTGAGTTGAAGACATTGAGAGTGACAGCATTTTGGAAAGTAAGCACGTTTTGTCCTCACTTCTTCAGGGGGCTGTTAAGACGTGAAGTGTAGTTTGAGAAACTAAGATTCAATATAAAACTCCTCTAATGATAAAATATCTCTGTAAAAATGAACATATTATGAGGTCCTCACAAGTATAGGGGTCCAAATGTTAGTGTTGACAGACTTTTTTCCAAGCTTTAAAATCACAGACAGAGCTAGACAGACGGTCTCTCACTCTCACACACACACACACACACACACACACACACACACACACAGCCCTCTGGCGTGTGGTTTCGTGGTCGGTGTCCATTAGTGGCGGCGGTGAGTTCTCTGACGGCGGAGCAGCTGATTAACAGCTGACGCTGCAGCAGTTACACTTTACTGCATCAATAAACTCTCAGATTGGATTACAGACTCATTTGTTTTCACGCCGCCTTGTTTTTTATGTTATTTTTTCTTGGATTTGAAATAAAATATAATAGAACAGAAACATCTTCAGAGTCTGACTGAAGGTCCCGGCAGTGACTTCAGTGCTGCTTCAGTCAGGGGCTGAACCACATGGACACACCAGACGGAATAAAACTGATCCCAGTGCAGGTTAGCGTGACATGTCTTCATAAACTACAGGCGGGCCCTGAACGCAGCAGCAGACAGTAACAGTCTGAGGTCCTGCTAGCGCCCCCTCACACATCTTATAACTGGGTTGTCTATCATTATTTCATTTCTAATGCATTTTAATGTAAGAACATGGTGTCGGACCCGGACCAGCGTGTGAACAGACGCATTAACTGAGCAGCTCTGGTGGACCAGCACTAGTCTTCACCTGCGAGTTTGTGTCTCACCTGGATGTAGTCCAGTATGAGCTGGTGCCTCTGTTTGGCTGTGGCCACCTCGCTGTCAGTGATGGCTTCTCGCAGTGCCTGCTGGGTAATGAGGGAGTCCAGGTCCAGGACGGAGGACAGGCGGCAGTACAGACTGATGAACTTCTCTTTGTAGGTGCAGAAGTGCACTAAAGACAGAAAACACTGAGGTGAGCGATGAAGCTGAAGGGAAGAAGAAGAGACGAAGGACCAGGACTTCATTGTTGTGTCCCTGAACAGTCTGAAGTGTGATATTAGAAAACTGTCAGTAAAACAAAGCTTGAAATATATGGAAGATAAAAACTGACAACCTTCAACATCCTGCAGATGTAAAAAACAAAGAAACAATAACTCACTATGTGATCTGAACATTCAGACATGGATAAAAAAACGAAACAACAATCTGTACTTCAACACTTTTTTTGACAATAACTTGAATGGACTCTGGCACAGAATCAGCAGCTTATCTGCAGCCTCTCCTCTCGTCTCTCCTCACTGTCGGAGGGTTTCTGAACATCTAGCTCACTGTGAGCTGTGCGATCTGAGTCTCTGCAGCACCAAGCAACAACTTTGGATGTGAGAGGACAGAAAATCTGGGTGATAAATCAGCGAGAATCTGCATCTTTTTAGATTAAATTTGGTAAAAAAAAAACAAAACCCTGAATGTTCAGAGATTCTTATCAAACAGTTGTATTGAGTGAGCAGCAGCTGGTGAGGAGTCAGTGTGTGTACAAAGAGAGAGTATTGTGCACTGTATGGGTGTTATTGACACATTCTTGTGTGTGTGTTTATGTGTGTGTGTGCTGTGTGTATGGGGGTCAGCAGAGAGGCCGTCCTGCTGGAGCCTGCAGACTGATTTAGTGCTTCTCCCTGTAGACGTAGGTGTGTGTGTGTGTGTGTGTAACACAGCTCAGTCTGTCCCTGCTGATCCACAGTCAGTACATGGAGCTGCATTAACTTCAGTTTACACAGACTCAAACACTGGAGGTGTTTCTGCTCCCAGCTCCCTCCTGATGTCTGAGTCCAGACCCTCTCTCTAAGGTCTGAGTCCAGACCCTCTCTCTAAGGCCTGAGTCCAGACCCTCTCTCTAAAGTCTGAGTCCAGACCCTCTCTCTAAGGCCTGAGTCCAGACCCTCTCTCTAAAGTCTGAGTCCAGACCCTCTCTCTAAGGCCTGAGTCCAGACCCTCTCTCTAAGGCCTGAGTCCAGACCCTCTCTCTAAGGCCTGAGTCCAGACCCTCTCTCTAAAGTCTGAGTCCAGACCCTCTCTCTAAGGCCTGAGTCCAGACCCTCTCTCTAAGGTCTGAGTCCAGACCCCCTGCAGAGGAGACTAATTCTGGCCGCTTGTATATGTGATCTCATTCTTTTGCTCATGACCACAGGAGAGGGCTGGACCGTAGACCCACTGGTAAACCGAGAGCTTTGGGTTCACGTTCACTGGTGATCAAGACCCAGGTCACTGCCAGTTTACTGACTGAACAGAGCTTTATGTCTGAATTTAATAAACAGTCAAATGTTCAGCACTGAGCTTATTTGGACGTCTACAGGTTAGTTTGTTAGTTTCAGTTTTAGTCGGACTTTGTTGGAATCATTTTAGATCTGAAGATGCTCCGCTGTGACTTTCTCTGTGTGCAGTGTTTTGTCCCGTTCACGTGTAAAAAGCTGATTAGAAACCCGGTGAAGACCACTGTTAGTTTAGAGGAGGAGGAGGACGTCTCATACTGAAACAACTACAGCAGGCAAGAGAAACATTAGGACAGAACCGAGAGGCAGAACCGAGGCAGAACCGAGGCAGAACCGAGAACCTCGACTTTATGGGTTCTTAGATGTTCAGGTTATGAGAAGCTCCAGGTTACAGGTTGTTAAGTTCCTGCAGTGGAAAAGACCTGACTGTGTGTTCCCTTAAAGAGTTAAGAGTTTGTCTAAGTTCACATTAAACACGTCACGTAAGAAAGCTTTGAAAACATTTTCACAACTGACATCACTGCCCTCTGCAGGCGGGCCTGTGCACTGCACTTCATCACTGAGCAGGTGGAACATGAGGTTCAAACAGTCCTGGACCCCCTCACAAAAGTCCTGGACCCCCTCACAAACAGTCCTGGACCCCCTCACAAAAGTCCTGGACCCCCTCACAAACAATCATGGAACCCTCACCAACTTTCTACTCTGCAGCGCCACCAGTGGTCAAAACCTCCACAGCAAATTTTACTTTTCAGCTTTTGAAGAAATTTAAGGTTTATTTTTAAGTGTGGGTGTGTGTGTCATTACCGAGTTCGAACATCTGCAGAGGGAGGTGGAGGAACCCTGACAGGGGGGTGTAGGGGTTGGACTGTCCAGGGGCGGAGCAAACGTTGTCAGCCGCCGGCAGCAGCAGCAGGAAGGAGACGCCGTGACCGAGCTCCACCACCTCCTGACTGTAGATACGGAAGTGACTGGCCTGCGCACACACACACACACACACACACACACACACACACACACACACACACACACTACATGTCTTTGCCCAGCCTTCGAACCGTAACATATAATGTTTGAATGTGTGGGAGTTCAGTGTTCTGTCCTCATACAGGAGGTGAGACATCATCATGTGATGTGGTGAACAGATGTTTGTCCCCACAGAGTGATCAATTCTTAATAAGTAATAATTAATCTCAAGACTATACAATTCCTATAAATATTTTGATGAAGAAAATAACCTTTGAAACATATTTTAAGACTTTTATATAATAATTTATTATTTATTATTTTATAATTTATTTATTTATTTTATTAATTTAAATTTGTGTGTGTGTGTGTGTACCTGGTGCAGAGGTAGGTTGATGTGTTTCAGCAGAGACTTGATCGCCGTCTGCAGCTCGTAGTACAGTAAAGGGGCGTGGCTTTCAGGCCTGGGCTCCGCCTCCTCAATCTCCTCCCCGCTGCGCTCCTTCTCTCCAGCAGCCGACAGGGTCTGGATCCAGTCCCACTCCTCCCTGAACACACACACACACACACACACACACACACACACACACACACACACACACACAAACAAACAAACAAACTCAACAACAACTCACTGAAGAGTCAGGACTCTCTACAGCCTCAACCTGAGCGAGAACTTGTTTCTCTTGTTTCTCACTTCACACTCTCTTATCTCTCCAAGCTGCTCAGCATCCAGAAATTCCAGTGATGGAGGCCAAAGAGCAGAAATACTTGTACCTGCTCAGAGCTGACAGCCAATCAGATTGGATCGAACACAAAAGACCTTCACGAATCCAGAAACACACACGCAGTGTAATGTAATATGGCAGATTACGTCCTGGGTGGGGGACTGAGTGAAAGATCTCATTCCACAGACTTCAGGTGATCTGAAACTTTTGGAAGTCGTTCTCACAGCTGAACAGATGAAGATGAAGATGAAGGAGCAGCTGCGTCTTCAGACTGTAAATAACAGCAGATGAATCTCTGCGTACGTCACAGAATCAGACAGACAGATGAATTCACACTCGTGTCATAGAAAGCAGTGAGCACTGAGGTCGAGAGCGCTGGTTTCAACTCTCCGTCACGACTCTCTTTCTGCTCATTCATCCAGTTCGGCCTTGAAGCATGTTTGTGTGCTTTATTTATCTTATTGAATATTAGAATTATTATTCACAGACTTGATTAAAGTGAAACCTTTGGGGTTAAATCAGGTTCCACCTGTTCTCTCCACTTTTATACACATCAGTACAAACTGCGTGGGATGTACCTTGAGACGTTGGCGTTGTCTCGTATGCGGGTGTGACAGAGCATGTTGGGGGTCCGCTGGGACACCAGGACTTTGATCTGGTCTACAGAGCTGCTGAGCTTCAGGAAGCCCAGGTAGAGGCCCGAGGCCAGCCGGTGAGTGCTGCGCCGCTGGTACGCCAAAATGTCCTGGAGGAGAAAGACAAGAGGAAGAGAACAAACTGTTTTATAAATGTCTGTTTGTCCTCCTTCGCTGTCTCTCTCATATTCTCTACAATCTGAGCATCAATCTGTTCGAGTGTTAGCAGGATGAATCTACCAAAACATACATGATGCGTGAGCAGACAGACAATCTACTACAACAGCACGAGGAACCTGGTCTACGGACTCTGGTGGTTCAGATTCCCAACAAGCTCAATCAGAGGTCCAGACTTCCTCTCATCTTTCCTTTTTCTCTGTGAAACACTGGAGAGTTTTGCCGTCCTTCCTCACCTGTATGGTGATGATGAGGATGTCGAGGGCGTACGGCTCCTCAGGTGTGGACAGAGACTTCCTCTGGCTCTGCAGTTTGGTCACCTGCATCCACTTCCCGCTGAACAGCGAGTGCTGGCTCTCCATGTCGCGGATGGTCACCAGCAGCACGTTGCCGTGGCGATCCTTGATGGGCTCATAGTGGACCCGCCCCAGGTTGTGGGTTCCCAGGAGGCTCTGCAGGAGGTTTACATGTTAGAGTGAGAGGACTGAGAGCCAAGAGACAAGCTGAGTGACTGTGGTGACTGGAAAAAAACATTCAGGTTTACACACTGTGTTCTTCTTCATTTGGACAGATTTAACTTGAAAGTATGAAAACGAAAGGTTTGGGCTTTAGTTTGTTGACGTCTACACTTTCATAAAAGAGATGCAACACTGAGGAACAAACTGGAAACTGAATAAATGTATGAGGAACTAAAACAACTCGAGCTTATTGAAGTCAGTTTCATGTGTTGTAGTTTTTGGGTCCTGACCTGTAGCTGGCTGGCGGCGGTCAGCATCTTGTGCCTGGCCTGCAGGGTGGAGGACGAAGACATGGACACCGACATACTCTGTCTCAGCCACCGGACGTCCTCCCACATACAGGACAGCTGCAGAGGCACACGGACAGACGGTAGAGAGGCATTAACCTGCAGCGCCTCATGAAACAGAGAGCTCTGATATGTGTCACATCAGAGGAGCTCCAACAAGCATCAAGGAGCCTTTGAGGAAAACACTTGACACCTGATTACTGCAGCGACCGACAGGAGACTGCAGCTCTGAGATGAACACAGAGAATAAGACTCTCACAGACCCTTCAGAGACACAGCAGCAGAGACTGTCCTCAGCATGTCTAAAGCTTCCAGGTTTGACTTGTGACACAGAGGATGGTCCAGTTTTGCTGAGATGGATTTAGGTTTCTGTGTGATGTGCTGCTCATTCTACTGGCCCCCTTGAGGGAGCTCCATACACTGATTCGCATCCTGTCACTCGGCGTAACGGTGTTGCTGTACGCTGCCTGTGCAACGGCACAGATGAAAGTGTGTGTAGACCTGTACCTTAGTGAACCAGAGGAAGTCCTGCATCAGGGAGCTGCTGTAGGAGTCGTCCACCTCCACGATGGGGATCTGGTCCTCGGCTGTCACCAGTAAACTGTCCTTATGGTAGAACACAGCTGCCAGGTAGATCCCCCTGCAGACACACGGGAAGGTAAATGGGACACTTCTTCAAACAAAGACTTGTTTGTCTGTCCAGTTAATACTTCCATTTGACAAACCTTTTCAGTGTTTTCACAAACTTGTTGGAGGAGTTGAAGAGGTGTTTCAGACTTCTGGAGACGGACTGCTTCCTGCTCGGGTTCTGGAGCTTTGAGGTGTCTGAAGACAAAAAGAAGAAAAAACACACTCATTATAATTCTACTTTAATAAATTTCCAGATCCAGATCTCGCTTCCTTGACTGGATCTCTAATGACGTTTGGTCGACAGTAGAATCAGTCTGAACAGGGTTCTTCTCATCAATGTAAATGTGTACTGAAGGTGGCTTCGAAGCTGAACTTCTGAATCTCTGTCCTAACATTTATTTCCTAAATGATTGAAGTCTTGACTTTAACTTCAGACTTTGTGGACAAACAAAGAGAGACAGACTGAGACGGAACAGCAGTGTGTGAGCGAGGTCAGCCGGGTCGAGTCACTCTCCCATGTTGCCGGTCTGACTGAACCATGTCTTATCTCGT
>NW_027261195.1:15000-85000 GCF_043641665.1 Enoplosus armatus
GTTGGTTGTTTATTGTCTCTTTGTGATCGTTTTTGTCTCTTTGTAGTCATTCTGTGTCTCCTTGCCTTCATTTGAATCTCTTTGGTGTCGTTTTCTTGTCTCTTTGTAGATGTGTTTTGTCTCTTTGTGGTCGTTTTTGTGTCTTTGTAGTCATTCTGTCTCTTTTGTCTCTCTGTTTGAATGACTTTGGTGCAGTTTTGCTTCACCTTTTTGTCGTTTCACGTCTCTTTGAAGTTGTTTAGTGAATCAGTGCTGTCCACACTAACGTGAGATGTGGACTCTGACTCCGACTACACCCACGGTGTATCTCGTCCTTTCCACTCAGCCAACACGTTCTTTTCTAAATGTTTTCAGGGATGTATCTGAGTGCCGGCTGCTGCTCTAAATGGCAGACAGCAGATGCAGCACAGTGCTTGTATCTATGTGGCAGACAGTGATGCACTGGCTGCATAATGAACCACAGCTTCCACTAAACTGCACCCTCTCCAAATGTCATTGATGCCACTCAACAAACACATGACAGCAAAGTTATTGAAAATATGGAAAGACAAGATTACACCAACATTATACCCAAACATGACTGAATCAAATGTGTCAGTGCTCTGAACGAGGTCTGTTCAGAGCTGAACTGAAAGCAGCTGTCATGAGGAGAGATGATCACAGCTCACAACTCTTCATCTGCAATCCTGTTAATCCGGTTTAGAGCTCCTAATTAACACGCCGTTTGTTTAATCCGGACGCAAACAGTCGAGGAAGCTGTGCAGGAGAACAAGTCAGAGTTCCTCTGAAGGCTACAGGAGAAATCACACACAGCGACTGAGAGAGTGGACGAGCGATGCTGCGGTTACCGTGGTGAGGCTGCTGATGATGCACTTGAGGGTCTGCAGATTATCCAACACGATCTCTCCAGCAAGCAGCGAGAAATCCTTCAGGCAGCTCCACTCCACTGCGCACACACACACACACACACACAAAGGTTACGTACCCACAAGGTGTCAACAGTAAACAGTAAAAGGTTGGTTTCTCTTTTCATTACAGATCAATAGTCCCTCCTGAGATGAGGAAATCTTCATTAACCTTCTCGCTCAGCTCGTGGCCTCGAGGCGTCTCTAATTGTCTCTTCCTGTCTCTCTTTAAGGGTGTGAAAAACCCACCGATGGACAAAGCCATGCCTCTGATGCGTTCTCGTAACAGTCTATCCTCCCGGTGAAATCCCAGATTCCCTATTTGTTATTTACTGGGAGAAAAGATTTCACATCACGAATCGAATGAATACTGAGTGTAACGACACGTTTTAAAGCGCCGCTGAGTGACGAGTTTATGAAAAGAGTTTTATTGGTGTACGTAATAAACACTCCAATCATCCAGGTTAAGATGTTTGGGACAAACAGGAAAGAAAACAAATTACTGAGGGAAAGATTTAAAGCATCAGCTGATGAACACGTCTCTCTAAAACTCATTCAACTAAAGACGCCAAACATTAGCCCCTTTACAACACCTGCAACAGATGATCATTGATATAATATGATGTATAATAATTCATAATTCAACATTATAGGAAAATAACTAATTCTCAGTCCCTCAGAATAAAACTCATACCTGACAGCTGTTCACCAGCAGCAAAGCATGTTGCGTTACTATGACAACTGACAAACTGCATATTTAACAGGGTCTTTAATGCGATGATTTTGACATATATTTCTTATTTCTTCTGTTTTGATGTATTTGATAATGTAATGTAAAATGTGTAGTTGATGTTGTCTTGCTGTCTTAATGTAATCAATAAATGAAATGAGCTTTCCAAACAAAACAATAAGCTGCTGAACAAACTCATTTGACAGTGTGTGTGTGTGTGTGTACCTCTGTATTTGGTCACCACGGTGGAGTTGAGACACTGCGGCTCCTGGAAGGTGACGGTCAGTGTGGTGCTACTGCTCACGCTCAGACGGACCATAGACGGGGCCTCCGGGGCACCTGAGCAGGGGCACAGACAGGCGTCAACAAGCACAACAAACAAAGTGAAATCAAAGATGATCATCAGGCCAACTGAAAACAGCTGAAATGTAATGTGTGTAAAAACTGAAAATCTAAAACGATGTCTTCTTCTATCTTTAGATTTTCAGTTGGTGCAGTTTAAACTTCCTCTGTAGGTGGCGCTGCAGATGGTGATGACTTTTCTTCTTCTGTTTATTCCAAATGAAACTCTGTAATGTGTTTTGAGAATGTCAAACACATTACTCCCCGGGCGGTCAGCGAGTGGGAGGCTGTCATGCAGCGTGACGCAGCAGCAGATCTCAGGATGTTACTTCGAATCAGAAACGTCGAGAGGAAACGGACACTGAACAATGTGATGGGACTTTATGATGAAGTGAAAGGCTGAAGCTCTGCTTGATATCACAGACCTCCTCCTCTCTGACAGAACGGCCCCCCTCCCCTCCTACATGGGAGTAAGACCTCCAGACTGAGAGAGAGGGAGGCTCTGGCCCCCGGGCTCCTGGTCCTGAGTCCAGTGGCCCCCGCTCTCACCTCCTGATCCGGGTTTTTGTACGACAGAGGTTCTGTCTAGACCTCCTGATCAACAACATAAACAGCGAGTTCAACAGTCTCTTTGTTTAAAGCACCACTGCACTGCTAACATGAGCTAATCCTGAAAGAGTCCTTTACATGAATCTGTCCTCTCTGGATAAATACAATATATCATACGTAACAAATGGCCGCCTCTCTTAGCGTCCGTGTCCTGAAGAGAGAGACAGGACAAAGACATGTGTCTGTATCGAGCGCCCTTTATAAATATTGATTTGTTGTTGTGTATCTAGTTGTTACAGGTTTTCTGACGTGAGGGTGACTCTTTTGTGTAAGATGTAACCTAACACTTCACGATGTTTAATATTCTTGACTTGTCCTGTTATCTGACGTTATTTATTATCACATGTGAGTTCACACTCTGACCCTGAATCTTACTTGTTGAAAGTCTGTTAGAACTTAATATTTCTGGTTCCTTCTAAATTACAGAATTTAAAATATGTTGAAGTCAGTGTATGAAACCAGGTACTTTAAGTGTCTCATTAGAAGTATTATATAATAACATGCTGAGCTGGAGATGATGAGCTGACTGAACACCGAAATTAAAATATTCTAATGACATTAACAAACTGAAGCAGCAGGTTTTATCAAGTGTAATAAGCGATAATGTGAAGTAACAGCAGCAGTCCTGCTGTGTGACACAACTCATCTCATGTTCCCTTCATCACAAACAATCATAATAATCTCTCACTTCATTACTGCTTGATGTGTGCAGACGCCTGTCTGATGATACCGATGTGATCTGTCTGCAGGACTCAACAAGGCTGAAATTACATTTTGTAGTACTTTTTACTACTTTTTCATCCCAATCCATCACATGTTAAGATATTTCAGCGTGGTGTACCTGTAACATTACGTCTCCTTGATTTGGACAAAAGGCCGAATGAATGAATGTAAATGGAGCATATTAAATGAGCTGCTGTTCAGAGGTCACCTGCAGCTCAACTGGATCTGCTTCTCTTTATCATTATTATGACTCATTTATGACTCACGTGCGTGCTGGAAGCCCGTCCTCATGCGTTTGTACAGCTTGCTCCTCCACTCCCAGGCCCTCAGCTGTTTGTCCTTGTGGCAGGCCTCCAATGAGAGGCCGTCTCTCTGAGCCTGAGCCGCCAGGTCTGCCGCCCGCCGCTCAGCCTCCACCACCAGAGAGCTCAGGTGGGCCTCCCGACTCTCCACGCTCACAACTACAACAGAAAACACACACACACACACAGGGTGCTGCAGTAAGACCTGGAGCCCAAAGGACTGAAGCTCATCAGACTTGATCGACAGGATCCACATCACACATCCACACAGGAGAGACTCGTCCTAGAGCAGCTCCGGCCCTTGGTCAAGACACACTTGGACCCCCTTCAGTTCGCCTATCAGCCCCGACTTGGAGTGGAGGATGCCATCATCTACCTGCTCAACCGCGTCTACGCCCACCTGGACAAGCCGGCGAGCACTGTGAGAGTCATGTTCTTTGACTTCTCCAGTGCGTTCAACACCATCCGTCCAGCTCTACTGGGTGAGAAGCTGACGGAGATGCAGGTGGATGCCCCCCTTGTGTCCTGGATTGTCAACTACCTGACTGGCAGACCACAGTATGTGCGCTTACAACACTGTGTGTCAGACAGAGTGGTCAGCAACACCGGGGCCCCGCAGGGGACTGTCCTCTCTCCCTTCCTCTTCACCATCTACACCACGGACTTCAGCTACTGCACTGAGACCTGCCATCTTCAGAAGTTTTCTGACGACTCAGCAATAGTTGGATGTATCAGTAAGGGTGATGAAGAGGAGTACAGGGCTGCTGTGGACAACTTTGTCACATGGTGCGAGCAGAACCATCTACAGCTCAACGTGACAAAGACAAAGGAACTGACTGTGGATCTGAGGAGGACCAAGGCGCCGATGACCCCTGTTTCCATCCAGGGGGCCAGTGTGGACATTGTAGAGGATTACAAGTATCTGGGAGTCCACATAGACAATAAACTGGACTGGGTAAAGAACACTAATGCCCTCTACAGGAAGGGCCAGAGCCGTCTCTACTTTCTGAGGCGGCTGAGGTCCTTCAACATCTGCCGGACTATGCTGAGGATGTTTTATGAGTCTGTGGTGGCCAGTGCTATCCTCTATGCTGTTGCATGCTGGGGCAGCAGGCTGAGGGTGGCGGACTCCAACAGACTAAACAAACTGATCCGCAAGGCCAGTGACGTTGTGGGGGTGGAGCTGGACTCTCTGACGGTGGTGTCAGAGAGGAGGATGCTGTCTAAGCTGCGGGGCATCTTGAACAATGTTTCACATCCTCTCCATGACGTACTGGTCGGACACAAGAGCACCTTCAGTGGGAGACTCATTGCTCCCAAATGCACAACTGAGCGACACAGGAAATCATTCCTGCCTGTGGCCATCAGACTGTTTAACTCCTCTCTCTGAATGTCAGACACTCAGGAAGAGACTGGAATCCGTATCTGTATCTACCTCACCTGTTCATACACCACCTCACTATTTATGCAAAATGTTTAAGTGCAATACATATATAGTCACACACTTTAGTGCAACACATACATACATATACATTGTTATTGTATATATTTTTACCTCATTTCACTTAAATACTGTAAATGTGTATATTTTGTATTTTCATTTCATTTTTCATTTCACCTCATTTCACTTAAATACTGTAAATGTGTATATTTTGTATTTTCATTTCATTTTTCATTTCACCTCATTTCACTTAAATACTGTAAATGTGTATATTTTGTATTTTGTATTTCTTATTTTTATATTTTGTACAAACTTTTAGTTCTAAATTATGCTACTTTCTACTCTTGAATGGGAGCACCGGTACTGTACAATTTCCCCCCGGGGATCAATAAAGTATTTCTGATTCTGATTCTGATTCTGATCAACATGTACATCAAGTTAGGCTGTTGGTGGCTAAACAGTCACAGCTCTGTCTCAGATGTCATTTTGTTAACTGCTGTGTGTCTGTGAGGTTTTACAGGATGTTGGAGAGTAAACACAAAGATCTACAATTCAACAAATACAGCTTCCACAAGGACCACGCGAGTCCTCCTTCACAGGGATTAGCTTTCAGACTGAGCTCTTCCTCGAGGGCTGGATGGAGAGCTGCATCTCATTTTATTTAATGAAAAAATGAGTTTGTGGAGGAGTCGAGGCTGCAGGGTCAGCTCTGTCAAGGCCAGCAAACATCTTTTATAGCAGACTAAAGGAGAAGCTGCAGCTTCCACGTCAGAGCGGGAAAAGAACAAATCAAGGCCAAAAACGACAGAAAGTGTCTCTGAGCATGTGACCATAAAAGGACCAACGCTGGCCCTCCAACTATAGGGAGTGAGGAAGAAGAGGAGAGGAAACACCTTCACTTGATATTCTGCTGCTGCCAATAACATTAAATTATAGTATGTACATTTGCACAAGACTAAATAAATGAAAAATGAAATGAAATATGGTAAATGTGTGACTTTTGGCTGAGGTGTAAAAGATGGTTGTTGTACCTGCCTGTCTGACTGTTACAGGTAGAAACAATTATTCTCACAGTGAATCTCTTTGAGGTGGAGCTCATTCTGAACTATCAGCTAATGATTATTAGTTCCCTGTGGATGAATCAGCTGATTATTTTCTCCATTAAGGGATCGATTCTTTGGTCACAATGACCCAGAGCCCAAAGTGACGCCTTCACAAAGCTCCACATTATTAACAAGACATTACAATTATTAACAGCATTCAGAGGAAAAGCAGCACATCTGCATCTGAGAATCATGTTGCTGTATGACTGCATGCTTGCCCGCCCTGCCGCTGTCCCTCTCTCTCCAGTTCTTCTTCATGGACTGAGACAGCAGCACAAACAAACAAACAGCGTGTTGTGGCTGCACGTTCAGCTGCTGCACTTTCTTCTTTGTTTGAAGCCTTTTGATCCTCGTTGATGATAATTGTTTGTCTCATTAGGGATCAATTAATGATCTGCTGTGACACAGAAGAGTGTGTCGGCGTCCACTGCTGGACGGAGATAATGAGCAGTGTAATCTGAGACGTGTTCAATCAATGGGATTCTCTGCAGAGACGCACTGAATGGAGCCGATTTAGTGATTGTGATGAGACTGTTGTACAGTGATGCTGCCGGCTGCTTCTAAAGACCAGCTCTGCTTCTTTGGTTGATATATTCGCACAGATAAAAACACATAAAGCATTAAAGGAAACAAGAAATAAAACAACATCTAAATCTGATCAATGAAGAAACACATCAGCATAACATAGAGTTTTTAAATCATGTGTACAACAGACATGACAGAGGGGCTTTTGGATTCTTAAACCAGAGTCCAGCCAGATTACAACGGTTTTAGGATTTATCTCTGATCTGATCTCTGATATCTAACCCTTCTCTGTCTGCAGGTTTGTTAATGTTGCAATAACCTCGAAGCTGTTTGATATCTGCAGCTTTTAGTTGATATGTCGAATTTGTTCCACCTCCAGCAGCTACAGATCAACATGGTCCTTCATGTGGAGCCGTGTTTCTGTCCAGTCTCTCTGTTAGCTCTGTGTTTGGTCTCCACCACCTCCTCCTCCTCCACATACATACATACATATATATATGTATAAACATACATATATATTGTTATTGTATATATTTTTTTACTTCATTGTTCACTTAAACACTGTAAATGTGTATATTTTGTATTTTCTATTTCTTCTTTTTATATTTTGTACATACTTTTAGTTCTAAATTATGCCACTTTTTACTCTTGAATGGGAGCACCAGTACTGTACAATTTCCCCCCGGGGATCAATAAAGTATTTCTGATTCTGATTCTGAGGGAAACATCTGGCTCGTTAGCTGCTAAATGCTGCAGCTGTTCAGCAGCTCGTCTCTAACTGAGTCTGGTCGTGTACAGTGGCTTCATCAGAAAACAGCTGGAAACACTGAGACCGATCAGAGCGTGAATCAAATCAGGGAAGTCGTGGCCAGAAAACAAAAACAAAGAAGCTGAAAAGCTGTGTGGAGCTGAGGGGACCAGCAGAGTCGGGTTCATCCTCTCTCTTACAGTTCATATGAAAGTATTGATTACAGCTGTTACATCATTCGTTACATCACTACTGGACCTGCAATATTTCAGAAGATACGAGACTACAATAATTAAATATATTTGATTAAACAAACGGCTCCTTAGTATTTGATCTCCCGGGAAACTCTTTTAAATAAAGTTCTGACAGTTTGAATAATGTTTTGAAAAACAACAGAAACAAATAGAGATCTGGTGAACGCTGAGGCGGTCCAGCCTCGTGTTCCTGATTCTATCCATCAGGGGGTTGCCGTTGGAAACGGCAGCAGCCATATTATAAACCCAGAGGTGTCATTTCCTGCTCGGCTCGGTCTGTCAGAGCCCTGCTAGCTGCTAACGGCTGCTAATTGAAAAGGCTGTAAATTAACAGGCTGCTGTGTCTGAGGAGGAGCCGCCTCACACAGGAGGACATTGTCTGACTGAGGGGACGGGGTCTAAATATAGACCAGCACCCCCAGGGGCCCTGAGGGGCCTCATAAATGAACACGCAGGCAACGTAGGTGAGCTCAGGGAGACACATTAACACACACAGAGGCAGACAGAAAACACTGGCTCGCAGTTGATGAGTGAAATCCTCTCCTGGGTTTCTACATAATGAGTTCAACAGTCGAATCAGCTCATTGAAACATGGAGATAAGTTTGTCTGCGTCTCTCCTGGCCTGATAATAAAAACATCACTGTATCCATCGCTTGTTTCTATGAGAAATAATAAATATAAATACCACATAAATGAATTCACATGAATTACCTCCACAGAGAAGTTTGTCTGGTTGTAAAATATTACTTCTCCAGACCTTTTAGTCTTTGTCACCACGATGTTACTGATGACGATGGTGTCTCCTTGTGTTGTATCATGTTGGATCATCTTCAAGATCTCACTTCAGTTCATGTCTGTGTGTTGTTGTGTTGCAGACATTGTTTTATTGTATGTTGGAGACTTCACAGTTATAGTTACTTTACATTCAACATACATATGTTCATGATAAATCATTCACTTTTTTTGGTACTAATTCTGCTGCTAATAAATCTGAACTTGTACTAAAGTTTTAAAAGCCTGTAGTATTACTACTTTTCCTCAAGTAAAACTCAGAACTTCTTCCACTGAATCTCAACGCTTGTTTACTTTTACTTAAGTAAAAATATGAGGGCCGGACTTTTAGTTGTGATGGAGATTTTTACCTTGTAACCACACACCAGTACACACACACACACACACACACACACACACACACACACACACACTCTCTGTGCTGTCAGCCGGGCTCTGACTGATTTACTTGGCACTTGAGGAATGACATAAACAGAGAGCAGCAGGCCCCAGGAGGGAAAACAGCGGCAATGTTTACTCTGTGTTTGTTTACAAGGATGGGATTGTACCGCCGCCCAGAGTCCAGCCGCTGTGTGGAGAGCTCTCGCCGCCGCGGCCCCGCGGCACAATAAATCACTTAGCTGTAATTGCCCCGGCGTTACACGCATCATTGGAACAGTTAAACCATTAAACGACAAACCTTGTTAAAGCTGTTCAGTGGGGAGTCACGCAGGAGGCCCGGCTTGCTGTAAAGTGGCCACTGTTTTACCCCCAAACACACACACACACACACACACACACACACACACACACACACACACACACACACACAGGGAGGGGGGGGGTCAGTAGTAAGGTAAGAACCACCTGTCTGTGGAGGGTTTATGGAGGACAACAGGGGGACTGAAAAAACTGTGTGTGTGTGTGTGTGTGTGTGTGTGTGTGTGTGTGTGTGTGTTTGGTGTGTGTGTGGGCAGGGCGGGGGAGGAGAAGGGGGGAGGAGGAGGAGGGGGATAGCAGGCTCATTCAGGTCCAGGTAGAGGAGACCCAGACTGGGCTGCAGACACAAACACAGGCCCTGTCTGATCCACAGCATCACTCACGCTATTCTGCTCTGTACAGGCACACACACACACACACACACACACACACACACAGTATATACATATATAACTACAGGCTGACGTCATGTAGCATCCCTCGCTCTGTCACTCTCCACTGCCTCTGCCGAAGCTAAGCTAAGCTAAGCTAAGCCAGCAGTTCAAACGGCTCTGAACCACCTGGACCATCAGTGAAGGTGGAGACTTAACATGTCGGCCCGTAACAAAGACGCTTCAGGTCATGTGAGCGAGACGCGAGTTGCTACCAGCAGATACAGACGTTCAGACAAGAATGTGGATGATACAGATCTATAATATCTATGAATTAACACAACTGAAATGTGTTGGTGGAGTCAGTGTTGAAGCTAAAACAGGATAAAAGCAAAGACTAGAAACAAGTCAGAAACATTTTGCGCAGCAGAACACATCACCATGACAACCAGCAGTCAACAGTGACAAGACCATCGCTCTGATCTGTAAATTAAGTTTTCGGAGTGAAAGGTCAGAGTGGACAGAACCAATCAGATGTGACCGCCGTCTGAGGATAGAGGATTAAGTCTGCTGCTCTGCACCATCAGGAGACGGGTGCTGATAAGACCTGGTTCAAGAGTCCTCCCAGCTAATTGTATTGACATTGGGCTCCTGGCTGGAGGCTTCATGTGTTCACTCTGCTGGTCAGAAGAGTTCAGCAGGAGAGAAACAACTGTTAACATTGAAATACCTGAACATACTGTCAGCATGAAGTCGTCCACACATCCAAAACACTCTGACTGAACATCAGGACAAGAAGCTGAAGCTGTTCTTTGCTCCCACAATGAAGTGCACCGCTATCATTCATGTTGTTGAGACGACAAACAGAGACGCAGCAGGAGGAGGAGGCTTTCAGAACAGGTAGAAACACTTTGACTTGTTGATTTGACTAAAACCTTTCAGACACAAGTGAAGGTCTTCTCAGGTGCAGACACATCTGGAACCAGCTGTGGCGTACTCACAGTGTGGACTCTCCTTGCCGCCGGCCTTCAGCAGCAGTTTGGCGATGGGCGTGTTGTTGGTCATGATGGCGATGTCCAGTGGCGTCAGGCCCTGGCTGTTGGGGGTGTTCAGGTCCAGCTCCTCTGCTGAGAACTGGTAGAGGAGAATTTGCACCGTGTCCAGGTCCTGCTGCTCCACCGCCTCGAAGATACAGTCGCTGCCCTGCATGGTCTGGAGGAGAAAACCAGCACAACGTCACATGACTTCATGATACAAACACTGTGACAGGAAGACGCAGCAGGAAGGAGGACAGACATGAGGTCAGTATATCTGGTCAGGACCAGGGAGGAAGCATCAGGTCTGACTTTACTGAGCCTGGTGTATTTATTGATCTTCTCTGGAGATCCAAACACAACACACCTCTGTTTCAACTCCTTTTCAGGAGAAATCACCACCTGGTTACCATGGTTACCACATAAAACTGCATAACCACACAGAGTGATTTCCTGACAGTTCACAGTCAGCAGATGGATTTTACTGTCACCCAGTCCTGTGTGGTACGTCTGCTTTGTCGAAACCCAGCAGAGTCCACTTGGAAGCAGATCCAGACCCGATCTTCAGGCCTGTGTGGCAATAAACGTATGATTTAAGCATGAAATCAAAACACAAACTACAATCAAATCCATCCGCTGATCGTGATCCTTCAAGACAGCGATCTAACCATGGTAACCATGGTAACCATGGTAACATGGGTGTAGCATTCTCCCCGATCGATCGGAGGTGTGTTGTGTGTTTTTAATCCCCTTCATGTTTTCAGTTATGGTGTGGACAAATGCAGCTGATAATCAATCATTTCTTGGTGAGCTGAGAAGATCAATAAACATGCATGGCCACATTAACATGTTAGGTAAACCCCCACGCACCCCCATGCCAGTTCCATTTTATGCCCAAGAGATGAACCAGATGAACCTCTCATGGTGCTGCAGCAGCTGGATTATCACAAAGTAGTCTCACGTAGGCAGACCTCCAGACCTCCAGACCTCCACAGTTCAGAGAAAGATGTGGCTCAACACCTCGTCACTCAGAAGATAAAAACGCTCTGGCTTGATTGTTTTTCTTTCAACCAATCACAATCGTCTTGGGCGGCGCTGAGCCCAGGACGCAGCGACGGAGCCCTCGCAAAACAGTAACACGCAGACAGCTGAAGGGAAGGAGAGTTGTGCCTGAAATAGTCGGCCTTATATTAACAGCCTACATCCTGTGAGTCAGACCAGACTGTGTGTCACACCTCCTAAAACCACAAAGTCTTTAACACAACAGAGCAGTTGCAGGTGAAGACTGTAGAAACACACGGCCGAGTTCACGTACACTTAAAATAATCCGGTTTCTGCAGTTTCAGAAATATCATGTAAATGAGAAACTCTGAAATAAAATTAAAACGTTTAATATAATAAAACTCCCGTCCAAATCTATCCTATATGTTTTTATACATTCAGAGTGTCTTTTATTTATTTCAGGACGCTTGTCAATCAACCTCTGTCACTTTAATTACTTACATTATATTTCATCACTTTATTTATTAAAATAATTACCATCTAGTCTGTGACAGACTTCGTACTCTGATGGTTCCTCCACTCTCCTCTTCCTCCCACTCTTCCTCTCTCTCTCATACATCCATCCTCACCCTCCTCCTCCCCCGTCTGCCTCTTTCTTTCATGTCTGCTGTTGTGACTGGTCTGTAAATGTCAGCAGGCTGGCAGAGACACACACACACACACACAGTATGACCTGTAACACCCGTCACACATGATGAATCTCTGCGACCAAATGTTTCGCAGGGCAGCAGGACGGACGTGATGATGGCAGCAGACAGCGAGAGAGCTGCTGCACAGAGAAACCGAGTGCTCTCAGAGGAAACCGTCCATCGGCAGCTAAGTGTCCTCAAGGAAAGAGCTTAAACGTCTCTTACAACTGCCTGAGGATCTGTTTGTGAGAGATCCACTGAAGAAAAACAGACAGACAGACATGAACGGCAGCTCAGAGATCAAATCAAAGATGTGACACCTGAAGACATCACAGCTAACAGAATTAGTGTTTAGACCCTAAACGAGGTCTTTATTGATCCTTCGGTCTCAGACACAAGCAGCCGGACAGGGTTTCCCCTCAACGTCTACAGGAAAACAATCTGAACAGCACGAATCTGATGACTAACACACGTGTTACCAGACAACAGTTGGTGAGCGGTCTACATACGTGTTTATTATGTTACATACTGCAGCTGCTTCACAATAAAAGCCTTAAAACAGGAGCTGCAGGAGGTGTTCAGTTATTTATTGAGTTATTGGATGTGAAAATCACAGATTAAAAACATTTAATTGTGATCTTTTATGAAGTCAATATGGCCTCAGGGAAATTATGAGTTTCTGATATTTTAAAGACCAAATTATTAACTGATAAATCATCAGATTCCTGGAACATTTAAATAATGGATACTCTGTCTTCCTCTCAGCTGATCTGATTCTGTAATCTGACGACGTTTGGGTCATAATCTTATTGTTGACCTTCGTCTATCCTGTTTCTTTCCAAACTTTTTGACCTTCTGATGGCTCGTGTTTCTTGACCCAAAAGCTTAAAGTCAACAACACAAATGAAATCTTCGTCCTCTTCGTCACCAGCAGACTCACCGAGGCTTTGCGGAGGCGGTCCGTCTTGCCGAAGAAGTAGGCATCCTCGAAGGAGGAGGTGCTTCCTCGTAGCTTCTCCGACAGGTTCCTGTAGAGGCGCTTGGCAGCGCTGGGGGAGGCCGGCCCACCGGGGCACTTCCTGGTCTGGGACAACTGCAGGTTCTGCATCTGCTGGGTCATCACAGCTGGGAGGTGTCTGCTGGAATGGAGAGGTGGAGAGAGAGAGTTACTTTCTCCTGAATTATTAGATTAAAAGATGCGCACTGACTTTGACTGACTGTAATGTGCAGATCTCCATGAGTGAGAAGAAAGAAGGAGTAAAGAAAAGAGAGGGAAGGTAGAAGAGGAGACACACTTCATCTTAGGAAACCATCAGAGAACTTGTTTTAGCTTCTCTTAAGGATAACTAGTTATTATTTCATACAGTTTCAAATGTTCATCTTCTGAACTGGTGATGGAGAGACACGAGAAACTTGGGGTTCGGCGTCTTGCTCAAGGACACTTCCACATGTGGATCGAACTGCCAACCCTACAGAGAGCGGACAACCCGTTGTGAGAACGCAGTGAAATATCCAAAACTCTGGGAATTAAACTCCTTCACTCAAACCTACGAGGCTGCTCACAGACTTCAGACGGTGCTCCGTCCTGCATTTTCTATGTCTTTAAGACAACAGCTTGTCCTGTGAAGACGTGAAGATCTTTCAGCGCTGCAGGAAACACACCTGCAGTGTCTCATCATTAGCAGGCGTCAGATGTAAATTGCTGCTTCACCTGATTGTTCTGCACTCAGCAGGACTTCACAGTCAACACACTGCTGCTGATTGGCTCAGCCACTCTGCAGTGTTAATGATACCTCACAGTCGATGGCTCTGTACTGAATCTGAATCCAATAAATCTGCAGTGATGATGATTATTTAGCACAGCTGACAACAGCCCACGGGTGTGTGTCTCAGCTGTAAAAGGGTTAAGTCACGTATTTCTGTGCACCAATCAGGATTCAGTAACATCTGAATCATGTGATTAAACTGCACCCACACAGTCCGGATGAAGCAGATCAACTTTTTAAATCTCTCAATAAACAACAACTGTTTTTATTTACTGTGATAGCTGCTTATTTCTTGAACATTGAATAATTTAATGCAGAGAAATGTTTATAGCACAAGTTCTCAGGGGCTTTAGACACAACAGCTTGGCCTGTAAAGACGTAAGGATGTTTGGTGATAACATGCGGAGGAAGCTGCTACTACAGCTGCCTGTGATATCCCCTGAAAGCGAGCAAAAAAGCTCAATAACTGTGTTTTTAAACACACCTTCAAATCAGACCACATAAGTGGTAAAACTGCACTGCAGCATGACGGCAGGTAGTAAACGATGGTGATCTGCTTCCTGGCCTCTGCGCTGCTCGTCATGGTGAAATAAAACTGCTCCTGCAGACGTCGGTGAAACATGAACATCAGCTGCAGTCAAACAGACTGAAATATCAGTTTACAGCTGCTGAACTAATGTTCACAGGTTTAAAGCTGTTAACTGACGCCCACTTTGAGGCTGAGAGGCAACACACCAATAACACCTCACCGGCAGCCGCGTGTGTAGAAAATCTTCAACAACTGCGCTAATTAAACATAATTGAGTTCAACCTACAAATTGATCCAAATATCAATCCCTCAACACACACCCCCCTCCATATCCATGTTTACTGATGAGAGGGAACAAGAGGCTTGAAATCATTAAAAAGGAACAAATTGCTTTTATAATTGTGCTGTTCAATTCACTGTTCAGTCAGCAGACATCAGGGTGTGTGTGTGTGTGTGTGTGTTCAGTGAAAACACAGTATTCCCTAAAATATTCATATAGTTCTTAAAGGAGAACAACAACACATTCATTAGACGGTTATTAAATATTCAGGGACTCTCCGTTCAAACCACCTTAATGTTAAAACCTCATCTATCAGTGAATCAACAGCTCTCAGGGCTCAGAGACACTCGTGATCACTAACCCAGTAATAACCCATTAATAACCTATTAATAACCCTGTGAACCTTCAGCATGAACATCTTGTTTGCTGATAAAAAAAAAAAGATCTTTGCTGTTGCAAACTGGTACTTTATGGACATCATTGCTTCACTGCAGCTCAGCAGCCAACTGTGGAAACACAAAGAGGTGGGACAGCACACTCAGTCCTCCTCTCTCAGTGTAGTCATGTTGGGTAGAGGTCACTCTCATTACAGTCATTATAACGGTTTCAGCAAAGAGAGAGAAGGGAGACGACCTGCACATACAGCAAAGCTGCTGCCACGAGAGACAAAGACACCTGGACTCTTCATTCACAAAGAAGTGTGTGTGTGTGTGTGTGTGGTTCAGTACAGTTTGTACTTGATGGAGCAATACAAACACAATAAACAGTAATGAGACATTCAGTGTCCAACACATCAAGCCTGTGTGGTTTGTGACTGCAGGACCCCCCCCCAGGCCAATCACTGTCTGATACAAGTGAAGACCAAATACACTCGTCAAGGATCGGGATCAGAGACCTCGTCAGGGTAGAGCTGCTCAGCCTGAGACACACAAACTCACAGCAGTCTGTGTCACAAACTGGAGGACTGGAGTCTGAAAGACGTGGCCGTTCACCAGCGGGGAGGCTCTAATGAAAAACACTATCCAGGTGCATTATGGGAAATGTAGGATCCACTGCTCCTGGAGTTTGACCACTAGAGACGGACAGTCAGATTTGGATCACTGGTGGTTTTTATTGAAACATCTCGACAGCTATCGTATGGATTGTGATTACACACCAGTCATCGTTGACAACACAAAATGCTGGCCTGTGATTGGCTGTCAGG
Organism: Enoplosus armatus; assembly: GCF_043641665.1. Lineage (NCBI taxonomy): Eukaryota > Metazoa > Chordata > Actinopteri > Centrarchiformes > Enoplosidae > Enoplosus > Enoplosus armatus. The sequence goes on from NW_027261195.1 coordinate 31,050, forward strand.
TATTTGCTTCATATCACCTCTGACGTAGCTCGGGTCAACAGTTTATCCACTGTTCTAAATCAGAGCTCAGGGCATATTAAACTGCAGGTAACCATGGCAACAGCACTGATGCTTCAGGCTCTGTTAGCAGTAAACTGACTTTAAAGAAACGGACTGGACACTCAGACTCCTGACTAAACTCCTCTGGTTCCTGAAGTATTCAATAAATGTTCATTTTCAGACTCCGCTCTGTCTTCAGTGTCCCTCGCAGGACTCTGTAGGTTTATGTTCTGAACACCACTTTGAATGACTTTTTACTGTCATTTGAGAGATGGCTCTAAACACTACAATACCCACGAGCCTCAGTCGCTGTTGCCATGGCGAAGAGGCCAGTCAGAGATGTGAATCAGAGCTGCAGCTTCATTGAAGAATATGGGAACAACACAGCATGCCATAGCTGCTGAATTCATCCAAAGTAAACCAATTTAAACTGGTTTATCAGGGGTCTACAAAGCCCAGATTGGCTGTTTGTTAGTGAAATGCACCCTGGGAGTCGTAGTTGACTTCTATCCTTCAGTTTTTATTTCCAAGGAGTTGTTTTTCCTTTTTATTAGACATGTATTTTCTAACACAGTGGTTCATCTTTGTACTGATGATTAAACCAGAACAGTTTCATGTCCACCCAGGACTTGAAGAGTCCTCTAACATGGTCTGTGAGGGACCCTGGATCCCCGAAATAATTGTATCTGGGATTTTGTTCATTGTAATGTAGTTTAAATGTTGGGTTTTTTTGCACTTAAAGCTGAAATCAGAGATTTTCTGCACGCTATCATCCATTATTTACACATATCAGGACACGGTGTTGTGTAACAATGCAATCAGGCAGGTGTGTGTGTGTGTGTGTGTGTGTGTGTGTGTGTCCTCACCTGTCCAGGCTGAGTGAGGATCGGGGGATTCCCGTGTAAAACAGGGGCTTCAGGTCTTTGATCAGAGCATCTCCTGCTGGCCTCTGGATCCACCTCTGAGCCAACCGAGAGATCTTACTGTCCGACCTGACACACACACACACACACACACACACACACGCATGCACACGTGCACGCGCACACACACACGCACACGCACACACAGAAGAAGAAAGGGGTGCATGAGAACCAGAGTACAATAAATCCACAGTTGTCATCCACACAGAAGCAAAAAAGAGAAAGAGTCCTCGACAGGTGTTTCCAGGTGAAATCACAGCAGAATGAGAGGAAACAGATCCGAGAGAACAAGAAGAGGACGTTCAGAAAGTTCTCTCACCTTCCATCTAGCTTTCTCTCTGTGTTCAGAGTCCAAAAATCCAAACGTTCACTATAAAAAACGCAGCCTGAAATCAGAATTTCTTCTTCGGAATTTCTTGAGATCAGCCTCCTCCACGTTCCGTCGTGTCAAACTGTCCTCAGAGACGCTTCAAACACCTCACCGGTGTCACATCATCAGATGCTCTCACAGCAGCGAACATTTTAAATTTTCATAGAACGTCTTCTGCAAGCAGAAATGTCTTTTCCCTTTCCCAGAAGAACAACAGGGACTGAAAGACTGCAATCTGACGTCCCGCTGGACTGCAGCAAAATTCAACAAAAAAGAGACGAGAACGTGGCTTCCAACAGTCCGGCTTGGCTTAAACCGGATCCCGGTGCACCTGAACTGGCCAACAATCCAGCACCACAACCCAAATAAGGAACTATTCAGCCTTACAAAGACCAGACCCGATGAGACACCTGTCAGATCAAAACTGAGGCGCAAAAGTTGCTTCAAAGCTGTCGAAGTACAACGAGAAAACTTTTAAATTCTGTCACTATCTCCGTAGATTGTACTCATGTCTTAAAGTGAAGATGGTGGCGTCAATAATACTCACTAGAAAGACTGGAGGACAGAGACTCTGAGGCTCCTCCGGGGGAAGTACAACAGGCTGTTCAGCAGCAGATCTATCCCAGCATCTGAGTCTCCTCCGCTGGGTTAAATCTCTCTGTCTGATGCCGCCTGGCTGCCTCTGGCTCTCTGGAGCTCTTGATCATCTCCAGAGGGGGAGCAGAGACTCCGGCAGCCCCCAGATGTGATGCTCGGCCCTGGGTGTGTGTGTGTGTGTGTGTGTGAGTGGGAGTGTCTGTTCGTTACTGTGGAGCTCCGGCGCTGGCCGACTGTACTGAACACCTGCTCGCCAGCGAACGCATCGCATCGCAGCGCATCGGCACGCACACACACACACACACACACACACACACACACACACACACACACACACACACGACAGAGAGAGAGAGACAGAGAGAGAGAGAGAGACACAGAGAGAGAGAGAGAGAGAGAGAGAGACAGAGAGAGAGAGAGAGAGAGAGAGAGAGAGACACAGGGAAGTAGAGCTGATAGCGAGGCTTGATGTGTGTGTGCACATATGTGGGGGGTAGTTGGTGTGCCCAGTGATATGAGAGGCGCACACACACACACACACACACACACAGAACAGCGACTATGTAAACCCTGATGGAGGAGGGGCAGCAGCTTCAGGCTTTGAAAAGGCTGAGAACAAAAAGGAGAGCGAGGGGAGGTGACAGACGAAGAACAGGAGATTAAATCTGCTGATGCTCCAGAGGAAACAGAAAGAAAAGTAAAAAGAGTAAAATCGAATAAACCTGAGGATATTACAGTCATTATCTGCAGCTGTTTGAGTGAATAATTCTCCCTGTAGACGCTGACAGGTTGTTGTACAAACACCAGGAAGTGTTTGAGTCACGGCTTCTTGCTATCGAGCTGAAATCACAATCAACAACGATCATCTCTGATGAACTGTTTGGTCTAAAAAGGAGTTTCCTGGAGCCCGAGGTGGCAGGACTGTTGTATTAGACTGCATCAGGTTTAGCTAGGTGTACCTAATCAACTGGCACCTGAGTGTATTGATATTATTCATGTTGACTGTCAGATATGTGATGTCACTTCTTATCAAGTAGATAGACTTTCTGTATCCAGCGTGTTTGAACTACAGCTGGCGAACTGTGGGATTTCAGCTACTTTGGCTTCATTGATTAATCGTTTGGTGAGTTTCCTGAAGTGACGTCTTCACATCTTGTTTTGTCCGGCCAACAGTTTAAAACTCAAACATATGCAGTTTGTAACGATGTAACAGAGTAAAGCAGATAATCATCCCTTTGGAGAAGCTTCAACCAGAGAATGTTTGTTCTTAATCAATTATCAAAATAAAGCAGCTGAGTAATCATCTGGACATCGATCAGTCATTCATCCGGTGAAAGTATCAAACAGTCCCTGGTTGCAGCTGCTCTTCTCTTCAGCTCTTCACTGTAAATAAAACACCTTTGGGTTTTTGTCTTCACACTCTTCTTCATTCACCTGCAATCACACAACTGCAGCTGGGCGAGCCTCTCCAGATGTGAAACATCTGTGACTCCAGAGTGGCCTCTTATCAACGATGGCAGCTGATTACAGCTGTTGTTCCCACAGAGCTGCTCTCTTTGTCCAGTCAGTCTTAACCTTATTGTTTCTTTATCTGCTTCTGACTGAGTGACTGCTTGAAGGGCACTACAGGAAACAGGTCTACCAAGCATTGAGATGTCTGCTGGTTAAACTGTGGCATCAGTCTTCTTGTTCCATCTTTGGGAGGATGTGCAGCCTACATTTCAAAATAAAGACAAGGTAGTGAAGCTGATTTAACTCTGTATCACTCCCTTTATTTACAAGCTTCTGTCAGAGTCATGTCATATCTTGGTTTGTTCACGATGAACTGAAATACAATGAAATACAATAAACTTACATGTCAGTGGTCCTCCACACATTAAAGTGTAGTTTTTGCCCGTATGTCCACAGGTTTTTATCACCCAGTAAATATCTGTATAAGACGGATGGAGAGTGTCAGTGTTTCATGTTGATGAGATGTTCTGAGTCTCTGTTCTGAGAGCGGAAACACTCCTGTCACTCCCGGTTTCTGTACTGCAGTTCCCATCATGCATTGGGTGAAGCAAGCAGGAAGTATGTTGCCACGGAGCAGGTGGGCTAGGTGCGGGCCCTGTATTCATTAACATTTTGTTTAATCAGCACCATGAGAAGTCATGATGCGTTAGCTACTGCAGTCCCTGTTTGCTCCGTAACCATGGACACAGTCAACTATCAGCTGGATTAGTGTTAATACTGAAGACAACATGTAAACATGATGATTATGAGGCGAGACATTAGAGCGCCTTTAGCTTCAGTCATGTGACATGTGTCAGAGTGAAACAGAATATATGATTAAGATTTAAACCAAAGCCTTTTGGTCCAAATGACAAAAATCCAGAAACTATTCAAGAAATCACATCAGTGTCTGAAACAGGAAAAAGTTAGGTTACCGTGGCCTAAAAGCATCACATATTTGATTCAGCTGTTGGTTTAAAATCAATCAAGTCCCCCTCAAGTGCAGCAGGGGGGTTTGTGGAAAGAAACGATTTGAAATAATTTAACTAAACATTTCTACAATGAGGTTTGTTACCATTTAGACTAAAAGAAAATAAATGAAGATGGGCACATATTCACTCAGAACTATTATTACTACTACTACTATACTATTTAAAGCACATTTATTTGTTCTGTGTTCCCATTTCAGTTTTTCTTTGAATTTCTTTCCATCTGTTAGGCAGAGGGTCAAAATACCCATGAGCCTCGGCCGCCGTTGCTATGGAGAGGAAGGTGTGAGTCAAAGCTGTAGTGAATTCAAAACGCTTCGTTGATGATTCTGTTGACAAATCACGCTGCTACGGATGCTGACTTCATCCAAAACTGAATGCAAAAGTGAATTCATTTAAAGGGTAATTCCAGTATTTTTAAAACTGGGCCCTATTTTCTTTTTACAGATGTTGGGGTCTAAATGACTGACGGTAACGAGTGAAATGCTTTTCGTTTAACCAGAAACAGAAGTCTCACTCAAGGAGAGTTCTCACTCTGAAATCCTGCGAGAGGTGAGTTGTTGCAGGAAGACGACGGTGGAAACGGATATTGTCCGGATATGCCAGATGGCCAGTACACCACTGTGTGCACGCAACACAAGCTTGATCTTGACTACAGGCAACCGCCAGCTTGCCCGCCCAGGACTATCTCCTTCTGAACGGTCGTGCACGTGCATCTGCATTCGTAGAGGTCGGGTGAACAGCCAATAGGAATGCCCTCTCTCTGAAACGACCTGTGATTGGCCGAAGTCCCCTGTCACAGGTGAGATTTTCTGATGCCTGGAAACAGCCATGAGGAGGTGCAGAAGTCTAGTTTCCTCTCAGACCACTTGAATTACAATACACTAAAAGATTATTATGGATTTTCTGCCCAATGAAGCCAAAATAAAACTGCCTCCCCCAGCTTTAAGGAAGTAAACCTCACTTCGTTCATCGCAGAAGGCTGTCTCCTTTTTAAAGACTTTAGTCCAAAATGTTTGTGTTCTATAGTGTCCAAGTGACCCAGTGCCAATGGTAATGCTACTGGGTCAAATGGTGTGGAGCAGTTCATTATCCTGACAGTTTGTGGGTAATAACTGTTATTAACACTTGACGGTAAGCAAAGGAGCTGCTGCACCGTCGCTCTCCACCAGCTTTATGTTTAAAAAATCGAGCAGTTTATCCACCAAAACCACAAGCAGTAGGCAATATGGATCAGAGCAGCCTGCAAAGCACACTGCAAGGTATCAAATGTGCCTGTGAACAGTCAGCTGATCTGAAACTACACTTCTGATCTCTGCACTTCAAATACTCAAGGCCATGTAAATCATGGGGTGGAATTAAATGTGTTTATATTCCTGTTTCATGTTTAAAAGGCTCAGTCATTCCTTCAAACAGCTGCTCGTTGTAGTTTTTATCAAACTAACAGGAGGAAATAGTGCGTTTGTTGGGGACTATTTTCAGCGGCGGATGAATCCACATGTGGTGCTCTAGTGAGTATTTGCGGCAGCAAGACGGTGTGTGTGTGTGTGGGACTGAGTCAAGATAAACTACAGTGTGTGTGTTCATGGTGATGAAGGAACATGTGACCCAGTGACACGGCGAGGCTCACTGATGGGTTTGAAGAAGAAGAAGAAGAAGAAGATGATATATCAGGTTGTGATACACACACACGGTACTACTCCTGCTGAGTTAAACTTGACATGTTCAACCTGGAACATTTCTGGATAATCTGCATGAAGCCACAGCTGTGTCAGGAGTCACAGCCGCCCCCCAAAGGAAAGACCGCCCAGCATGAACGAATGCCAACAAATAACCCTATTGTGACATCACAGACAACTCCAAACAATTAACGTGGCAGCATCCCGCCGGCATCTGCCGAGGAGGCTGCTGCTGCTCATTGGCTCAGAGCTGCCTCAGGATCGCACTGTTTCCATGGTTGCCATTGAAGACCAACAGGTGAGGAGGAGAGGCGGGGGCAGGGACAGAGAGAGACATACTCTTACAGTTTCAATATCAATATGCAGGCATTTCAGTCCCTTGTTTGAATATTTGTACTGTTTCTACGAACGGCAGAGGAAACTGCTCAGTTCAGTCGTCACCGCTCAATGTCTGAACAGGAAATTGTTCATGTGCGTGAACGTGCCGCAAGGCTGCTTTCAGACCTGCGTCTCATTGTGTTAAGGTTTTGGCAACTGTACATGTAGACAGATTTAGACATCGACAGTAGGGAGGACCAGTAACACTGGACTGAAAAAGGCAGCAGGTCAAATTCACAGAGAGCAGTATTAAATGCAGACAGAGCGCTGCAGTAAATTAAATGTACTGTTAATCTTTTGTACTGAAGAGCCAACCAACACTGTGCACGGGAAAATAAACGGGACTTTACTTCCAGAACCACAGCCGCCTGAAATAGCTCCTAGATATTACAATTTACATTTATGCTAAGCTAACCAGCTGCTGGCTGTAGACATGAGAACTTCTGACTCCCAGCAACAGAGGGGAGGTTTCCTGTAATTATTATTCCTGTAATCTGCAACCCCTGCCCCTTATAAAGATATTTCTGACTATAACCTCAAAACTTTGTTTCTTTAAAACGAGAGAAGAAAACAGAAGATTTCAACCTATTTCTTGTTCAAATCAAATGTTCTAGAAAAGAGAAAAACTGGGACAGGCTGCTGCACCAGAATCATAAAAGATTAACCTTAATTTTAGAAAATAGTTGGAAACAACATTCTTACAGCACTGCAGATTAGTTCTTAAATGACTCAATTACACAATAAAATAATGTAGTGAAGTCTAAAGTAGAGTTTAACGTGAATACAAGTAACTTAAACTACTTTCCACCACTACTTTACTCCCAACAACACGCAGCACAATATCTTTTTTGTGCACCCGTCGTGCTGAGATGTGCTGGACGGACCTGTCGGCCGGCTGCTTGTCGTTTGTTTCTGAAGTTGTTGCAGTGATGTTCCAGTGTGCAGGATGTTCTTCACTGACAAACAGGCAGTTTGGAAGCAGTTTTTGGTGCCATGAAACTGAAGGAGGTCTGGTGTCATTCAGCAGTGAGACGTGACTAACTCCTGACTGCGTGTCCGTCTGTCCTTCTGTGTCCTGACCAGACGGAGCAGAACTGTGGATGTTGTTGGGTCTGAAGTTCATACTGTTGTTGTGACAAAGATCCGTCCTGGTTCACAGACAGCAGACAGACTCAGTTAGAGACCAGCTGCTGAACATAGTGCAGCATTCAGCAGCTAAAGAGCCAGATGTTTCCCTCTAACAGAGAGAGAAGATTGGACTTCATTCACCAGGTGACACAAACTCGACTCCACATGAAGGACCAGGCTGCTCTGAAGCTGCTGGAGGTGGAAATAAGCAGCTGGTTGATCACAAGTTCGACACATCAACTTAAAGGAGACGACGTGTTAATGTTGTGTTCATTACATACATATATATATATATATATATATAATATATTATATGTTAGGTCCAAATACACTTTCTGCATTCACAAGGGTCCACGTGATGTAAACGTTGTCTTCTGTCCATGAGCCGTGCAACATGAAGCGTCTGAGAGCCGTGTTCACTGTTTACAGATCATCACAGTTGGCAGCTCTCTGCAGCAGAGGACAGACACACCCGGGACGCCGCTTTGATTTGTAAAATAAGTCACGATCAGTGCCCATAAACGAGTGGCTGTGAGTGAAATGTTTCTGTTCCCTACGTACACCTTCTGTTTGTTGGAGTTATTGTTGCCTCTGCACTCTTCAACATGTAAAGTCACGACTCTGCAGTGCAGCACCAGTAGACATAACTTTAATGGGCTGTACAGTTTGTGTGTGTGCATCATGAGAGTTTATGAGTGTGTGGGAGTTTTCCCAGCAGCACCTCGCGGGAGCTCGTGACAGCGAGGAAATGACTCGTATCCATCAAAGAAATGTCGCATTAGCGCCTCCCTGGGTTTCACACAGCGACTGTTATCCTGCGCCGACAGAATCCCTCGACTTTGCAGCTGAGCACCGCTGCAGCTCACAGCCCGCCTCAGCTGACAGCCCAACAGGTCGCTGCAACACCACGGCTTAGACTCCACCATGATCCAGCACTATGGACAGAGTCCAGACATCAGACCTCACAGCAGAGCTACTGTGGGTGCCGGCACTGCTCCGAGTTTCGACTTTAAGCGTGCTGTCGCTGATGTTTGTCTGTCCTCCCAAGAAGACAGCATCAGTCGCTTCAGCAAGTGCCCCAAAACAGCTTCTGTTTCCTTCTAGTGCTCGTAGTGATTATGGCGGGAGCAGAGGATGAAGTCAGGTGACGTTGTTATAGAGCCACAAAGTGCAGGTAGGAACGGAACAACAAAACAGCAGACTAGGCAAAGTAGTCCAGACGTCCCTCTCCCCATCAATGTTTTCCAGCTCCTCCTGGGGGATCCCAATGCATTTCCAAGCTGTGTTCTGGGTGTACCACAGGGTTTCCCACCAGTTGGACGTGCCCAGAAAACCTCCAAGGGAAGGCACCAGGAAGATCCCGATCGGGTGCCCAAACCAGATCAGAGCCTGCTTTTATGCGTCTTTCTGGAGGGTTATTACAAACACAACTACTGGGGACGGATCTCACGGCTCTGGGTCTATTTCGTTGTGACCACATGTAAACAATGACACTTTGCCTAGATATTTCCTCCAGAAGCTCCAGAAGAAAGTCAACAGAAAGCATCAGATTTTGGTGCAAGTCAGTAAGAATCAAAAAGTGAGGGCTTCTTTAAAGGGATGAATCCATCTGAGAACAGATCATTCTTCTCTGAACCGATGTTCCGTTTTTAATAATAAGAGATGCTATAATTAATTCTTAAGAACTTCATATTTTACTGAATATAAATCCACTCTCTGTGACGTGTTTATGGACACTGTTGTTTCCAAATGTAAAGAAGAAGCTTTCAGATGGACAAAATGGGAAAAAGTCTTTTCAGTCATCACGTTACCCTCTTTTTGACATGAATTCATTATTTTGAGGCTCTGTGAGAACAGGCACGTTTCTGTTTTCAGGTTTTACTTATTGGTGGAGATAAAAGTTGATAAATGAATCAGAATGAGGATATATATATATATGTATATACATATACATGTATATATGTATATATAAACTAAGAGGAGCTAATGTGTGTATGAGCACATGGAGCCTGAGAGAGGAAGTGAATCAATCAGGGCTGCAACCAACGACTAATCTGGAGTGATCGATTCAATCAAATATATAGAAAATATATTCCACCAACAGAGGAAAGCAAAGTGAACTAAATGATGAATCGATTTTCAAAACAGTTGACCCATCGAGTAACTGATTCATGAAGATGAAGATGAACAGATAAATCAAGCTTCAATTAGAGCTGCAACAGAGAGAGGAAGAAGAGAGGGGGGAGACGGAGAGACAGACAGACAGACAGAGAGACAAGACAGAGAGAGAGACAACAGAGAGAGAGAGAGAGAGAGAGAGACAGAGTGAGACAGACAGACGGAGAGAGAGACAAGACAGAGAGAGACACAGATAGACTGAGAGACAGACAGAGAGACAGACAGATAGACAGAGTGAGACACAGACAGAGAGAGACACAGATAGACTGAGAGACAGACAGAGAGACAGACAGACAGAGAGAGACACAGACAGAGAGAGACAGAGAGAGAGACAGATAGAGAGAGAGACAGCTGATGAGTCGTGACTGATGCTACTCAGGGTAGTTATTGTTTCAGTGTTTTATTGTTTCAGCTGTGTGTGTGTGTGTGTGTGTGTGTGTGTGTGTGTGTGTGTGTGTGTGTGTGTGTGTGTGTGTGTGTGTGTGTGTGTGTGTGTGTGTGTACAACGTGAATTCAGATTGAGCAGGAAACAAACAGCCTCCTGCGCGTTGATCTGATGGTCAGTTACAGACTCACCAACCTGTCGGCCACGTTCATCTGCTGCCGCATGGATCAATAGTTTCTGTCTGCCATCACCGTCCACTCGTATATTTAAATCAATCAATCCATCTCATCTTCCATTACATGTGACAGATCACACTGCTGCTCTTTAGGGACATCCAGAGACACAGATATGTCATCACCGCCACATCTCCTGAACCAGGAAGTCGTGATTCTTTGACTGAAGAGAAAACATGACAACATGTGTTCAACACGTGTTCATCCAGCACCAAACTGTTTAACTAAAGTCTGCACGCCGTTCAGGCGCTTGGTTCGACGTCATCGCTGCTGTTTCCGGCTGTGGTTGAGGACTGATTTAAAGGCCCCTGCTCATTGCTAACCCACATGAGCATGTGAAACCAGGAGGGACAGAGTGTCTCAGACCTGCCTGAGGAAATCAGACCTCTGGAGTCTGTAAAATGTTTTAAATCTTCAGAGTTGTCTTTTATACCCGTCTTATACTCTTTTATTTAGCTGTATGTGTTCTTTCTGAGTATCTAGTATCATGAACTGCAGTATTCAACATTTGAGACTGAAGAAGGATCCGTGTTGAACAGAAACCTTCTGGTGTTACAGTAGCTGAAGACAGACTCGTCCTCAGAGGAAACAGAGCTGCAGTTCCTCCACCGCTCATCAGCTCCACTGAACCTGCCTTTATTTCCTCCTTTTAATCGCCATGGCAACGTGTAGCCGGAGGCCATTATTCTTAATGGCTACCTGGGGCCCCTCAGTGTGTGTGTGTGTGTGTGTGTCATATAACAGTTGCGGCAAAGTGAAACCCTGGTATACACACTGGAACAATTCCACTTCAATAAATCCCACAAAGTATAGTCTAATATGCTGATGAGGCTGTGTGTGTGTGTGTGTGTGTGTGTGTGTGTGTGTGTGTTGTACTCCCAGGGGAATACATATTGTTCTGAGCGTGCTCAGTGGAGCTGCAGATATGTGGACTTATCGAGCAGGAATAAAGACGTGGATGTTGCCGCCTGTAAATAATCATCTGAACAGATCATTCAGTCCCAACACGCTGGCTTTATTCCACATCTACTGTCATGGAAGACTACATCACTAGACGAAGCAGAGTCTGCTGTGTGTGACAACATGGCTGAGCTGTTAACTGAAGGCTGCTCAGACCTCCTTATTCACTCAGAGCACTGTCAGCACAGTGGGGGGTCTGCAGACAGATGCAGGGTCTGAGGTGCTGACAGTGAAGTGAATGTGACCCTATGTCCATTTGTGTTGTTTCTTTAAAATGATTCTCACTGTTGTGTCTTTCTTTTGTTGTAAACTGTATTTTAATTTGTTCTTCTGTCTTTCATTTTAGAGTTAAAAGCTGTAAAATCAAACTATATTCTAAATAAATGCTGTTAAGAGAAGATTGTCTGTCTTAATAGAAATGGTTTAAGATTCCATCTGTAAATCAAGTCCCAGGTCAAGTGTTCCAGTGGACTTTAAACAGTGAAGATATGTCTGTGGGTGTTCAGGGGTTTGGTCACATGATGACATGAAACAGAGTCTTTATTTAGTTGTGTGCTTCTGACTCCTGCTGTTCGTCATCTATAGGTTTCAAAAGTAGTCACGACTGATGCACTCTGATCAATACACCTCACCTCGAGTGATGAAGCACACTGGTGTTCATGGTTTCTGCCCAGTTACACGACAGTAGAACAGCCGACATGTGTTCAGTTCCTTTAAGCAGCGCCCTCTACTGGATACTTTCAATCACTTCCCGTTACATGTTGGGACGACCTCAAATTACCACAAATTACAATGATCATCATTGAACTGTGAGCATCATGGTGTGGTACTGGTGTGTTCATCAATTAACCAGTTAGCTGACCGACCTCAATATTAATAATCTGATCAGCAGAAGCAGAGGTGTGTTTTTTTTAGAGCACTGAACAGCCAGGTATTGATTCTTGTGTTCATCTCCACACACACATTTTCTTCCTCCCACATGTCTCTGTCTGTCTGTCTGTCTGTCTGTCTGTCTGTCTGTCTGTCTGTCTGTCTGTCTGAATGAAAAGGCAGTCTGTGGAGCTCAGCAGGGTGAAGTGAACAGACCAAACACTGAGCGCGCTCAGAACACTGTTTTACACAGCTGATAAGACACACAGGTCAGAAGTCTCTCACTCACACACACACACACACACACACACACACACACACACACACACACACACACACACACTACACTTCACAGATCCTACTGCTTACTGTGGGTGTGCTGTTGTTCATCCATCTTTGTGAGGACATTTTTGAAGCCTGATAATCAGACCATCAGCAGGTATCATTATCAGCCGACACAGCAGCTCATGTCCAACAAACACATGTCAGTCTAAGAGGTGTTACGTCTTTAAGTTGATTTACAACATCTATTTTTCTGGCTCTGGCACAGGGAGATGATGTCAGCATTCTTAATCCCACCCACAAAGCTCTGATCGGCTCGTTGTGTTTCCAATTGGACGAAAGGGCAAAACATTAAAACAGAAAGACAGACTTTGGAGGAAACATAAGGTAAGCCAGACCAGGCAGGAGACGGACGTGAACTCAGGTCACGTTATGCAATCAGCGAGAACGAGATGTGAAACTTTCTAAAAGAGTCCTTTTTGAAGGAGAAGTGAGTTTGGAGGGTTCAGAGGAGGAGGCGGTGAGACTGTGCCTCAGTCTGAAATCATTAAGGATATAAAAATACTGATAATACTGAAATAGCTTTTTATTGATGGATAAAATACCCTTTTATCTTCTTTTTTTAATCATCCACAGAGCTCCATAGAGCTCGTGGCCATGAAAATCCATTAGTGCTGTCTGGATACATAACAGCATTCAATAAGTGAAACCCGTCTGCGACCCGAGGAGAACATGAACCAGGACTTATGCAACAGAGAGAGGAGCAGGCCGAAGACACGTATTTCATGAGTTCATGACGTGATGTGGAAATCTGACGTCATGTTTCACTTCATCTGTCAGCCTGCCAGTGGAGTTAACCCCTTCAGTCCCAGGCCTAATGTTATCTTGTCCCCCTCAAAGTCTCTATTAGTTTCAAATATGGACATTTTGCCCTTCTGGGAACAACTATGAGCTCACAGCAGCCTCATAACTGATAAACAACACAGGAGAGAATTCATCAAGTAAAAAGATTTAAACAAGCACCAACCTGAGATGAGAAAATGATTGTACTTCTCACTTGATTTATTACCTCAGTACATTTTCCTCATGAGTTTATGGTCTCAGGCGCTAGTTTCAAGTCTTCTTCAATACAGCACGACGTTCATTTAGTAAATCATGGTCCCATTTAGAGTAAAATAGACACTAAAGCAGGGTGTGCTTTAGGGCGGGGCTACCTTCGCTGTGGTAGCGACCTGTCAATCAGGATGGTGACGTTCGGTTGTACTAAAAGACACGCTAGGAGTCGGCTGTTCATGTTTTCAGGTAAGTACATTTACAAGCTAACTTTGTTAGCTAGCAGCTACTTGACCTCGTCCAGGTCAGACCTCTATTCATTCTCCATTTCACTCATCTCATCGAGTTCCCACTGCAAACAAACCACTCCAGAACTGGTTTGTGACTGGACCCAGACCACTTCCCCTTGAGGGTACCAGAGTACGCCTGCCGTATTCAGATCTGCCCAAACAAATCATACCGAGGGGGAAGATGAACCAGAGTCTGATTCACCTGGACTACTCACTGCAGCCTTAGTTTCTGCTTCCTTTCTCTGAGTCAGAACAAACACTGTGAGCTGCAGTTACCTTCTTCAGCTAAAGATATTCCTTCTATTTGATCTCATTGAGAGAAAATGAAAAACAAAAAGACATAATCTGGTTTCTCAGATCATTCAAAAGTCCAGGAGTTCCTGTTTTATCAAATCACGACTTACTGCTCACAGCTCTGGGAAATATTCCTGGTGAATATTTCAGTGGCAAGAAAATACCGAATGAGTAACAATACAGGGTAACAGGGACATTTCAGTACTGAGGACGACAATGAAAGATGAGCATTAGAGCTTATAGAAGTAGGAAAACTGGAGAGACTATGAATAACTCCATGTTTGAGAAATCCAACTGCTTCCTGCTGCCGATAAAAGGACACTTACTTTTTCCTGGTGTCGTATCTGACCGTGGTTCCCAGACTCTGTGAGGGAGACACAGAGCAGAAAATGATCAATTTCTATGCAGGATCATGCAGAGCAATACTACAGCTGCTCTACTCCACTCCACACTAATGTCTCTACTGAGGAAAACACATTAACGTCACAGCAAAAACACAGAAACTCAGCTTTCATAGAGGCAGCTACGAGCCGTGTTCTGAAGGCCTCTATTGGCAGGAAATTGACAAATCAAACATCACTGATTCAGGTGCAGCGTTCATTCATTCATTCACCGCTGACACATGATGACACATAACATCACTCTATCATCTACCTGTTCATCAGATTGAAATTAGGACATTTCCTTTATATATATACACACACGCACATTTATTCATACATCTGTCTTTCACTTGTATGTACATCACAGTTGTGTGATGTTTATTTTTTTATGTCTTCATCCAGCTGTGCTGTCCTTGTTTTTAGAAAGGAGAGGACGAGTGGACTGCAAGCATCACTTAACTAAACTGACCCTAACCTGAGGACTACAGAACAATATGAGGGACATCCTGAAGAAACAAATAATAAACATGTGTGTATAAGATGTAACCATCACACCGACTGACCCCTGCTCCACATGTCCACCCACTCATTTACTATGAAAATACTAATACAAGTTGCAATAAATAAAAACTACTGCAGTAAAATGCACAGTTCAGTCTGTGTGTGTGTGTGTGTGTGTGTGTGTGTGTGTGTTTTAGAGGTGCACTGTGGTGTTACAGGCTGCATCTACCTGTATCAGAAATACTTTATTGATCCCCGGGGGGAAATATTACAGTATTGTAGACTGAACTACTGGCAGACTGAAGCCCCCAGTTCCTGTGTTTCAACCTTCAGTGTCATGTGTGAAGGATACTGGGGGGGTTTGGTTTGATTCGATGGAGGAATGTCAGGATTTGAGCAGCGTGGGGGTGAAAATATTCCGTCGCCATGACAACTGAAGACAACGCTGTGAGGGAAAATTGCTATCTGTACACTCGTGCTCACCCTGGCTCTCTGAGGTCTCCTCCCCCCTCTTCACCTCCTGAAGATGCACGAACACTGGAGAGATCCTCCATATTCGTGTCTCTGCTGGTGAACTTCCTCACCCGAGATCGCTGCAGGGCGCGGCCATGTAGTCAGCTCTCATTTCTCTTCCTCTCCCGCCATCTTACATGTTACTTACTGCCCTCCAGTACGACACATATTTTCTGATCCGACGCAGCTATCATGTGTAAAAGTGTGTTAGATAATAGTGTTTTCTGAGCTTCACGACTGTGGTTTAGGTTTAGGGAGGTTCAGGAACAAGCAGCCACTTGGTTAAAGTGTCGTCATGGTTAAAATAAACCAACGTTAACTGTTGGTAGGAAACAGGAAACGAACAGTGATCCAACATCTTGTTGACATCACTTCACTCCAGACTTATAATAAAGTTAAACTACTTCCTTCTGACTTCTCTGTCACTGGAACGTAAACACGTCATTAATTGTGGACTACTTGACACAAACTGCCATAGTTCTTGAACACTGAAATTAAGACAAATCCTCCAAACTAAATGACAAAATAAGTCAGAATAAGGAAACTAAAGCTACTTGGTTAAGTTTAGGGAATGATATTGGTCATAATTAAAGGAACACTGACTGTTGGTCACCAGTCGACCCATCCACCCACCCACCCCGACCTCTTCTTCTTCTTCTTCTTGTCTGATTGGCACGACAGCAGCATGATGAATTTTAATGGTCAGAACTAATTCGATTCGTTTGTCTGAAACATCAAGCTTCAATCCTCCTCGACAGGAATGAGGTGTTTCCATCAGCACGGCTGTTAATGCAGATCCAGATTTCTATTATTACAGTGATGTGCAGCTTTGACAGCAGGAAATAAAGTGGTTTAGTGACTGCAGACAGAAGAAAGGTTGTTAGTGGGAATGTTCTTCCTTCACAGCCGTTTCTCCTCTGCTCACTTAAATCTTTTTCTTTGCTCGGGTCCGTTCTGTTCTGCTGCTTTTGGATTGTGATGAGAGCAGCAGCGGGGAGTTTTGGCGGTGTCGTTCTCTGGTGAAGACCGATGCTTTGCCCCCCGCTGGCCGCAAGATGAGATTATCGCTCAACCCACAGGGAGAAATCTGTTGACTGCTTTCTGCTGCCAGCGAGCAGCTACACACTCTCAGATACACCACACAGCACGCCTGCAATGTCGAACAAAACCACACCAAATCAGAAACTTATGTGTGCGAGACCAAAACACACAACTCTAAAACATACACACGAGTATAAAGATCATCAATAACAGGAGACACACAGTCGTGACTCTGTCAAAACAGATGTAACAGGCTCTCTACCGCAAAGGAAGAGACTCATGGAGACTCAAGAAGCATCCTGTCTGTTAACAAACAAGCTGATGGCAGAACCAAGAACCCACTCCACTGTTCACTGCAGCAGCTTTACAGACAGACAGTGAAGGTGTACGGTGATGCTAGCTGCTAGCAGCCCCCTGATGCTCATTAGGAATCAGAAAACGTTTCTGTTCTCACACCTTTATGTGGCCAGCTGTAAATGAGATACTAACTGAACCGTAATCAAACTAAACAAACATAGCTGCTGCATCAGGCTGCAAGTATGACCTGAACATGTTAACATTAGCATGCTTCATTAGCATTAGTCACATCTGTAAAAACCTTAAAAACCTAATTCACGAAAACATGATGCCTCCGGCCAGACTCTGTCAGAGGCAGAACACACAGTGAGTCCTGCTCTTCTGGTGGGTTAATGTCCATCAACAAACCGTCTTCTCACTAAAACATCGAACACACCAACACCACAAGGACCAAAACACAATCTGATCAATCCTAAAACACAATCTGATCAATCTCACACAGATGTTAGTTCATTCTTGCTGTTTTGGAACCTTTTTTTATTTTCTTTTTCGTTTCTGTGTATTTGTGAGTTTTCCATTGTAGACTACTATTGTCAATAGTTTCATATGTAGAGTCATTCCACTCCTCCACATCTTTATATTTTGTTTGTTTTGCTTTGTTTTATTGATGTTTTTGCTTTTGTGCGGCCAACAGGAAGACTAGCGAGCACTTTGTGGAAGCTAATGAGACCCTTTTAACATCTTGAACGCTTGAATGCGTCTCAAACCTCCAACCGAACAATCAGATTTCAATCAGACTCAAAAGCTTCTTGGACACATTTATACGTATTTATACAATCTGTGACATCAGAAAGCTGTCTGATCCGCCCAGCACACATGAAGTGACTCAGTGTAAACAGTCGTCGTCTTTAAAGCCTACAGGAAGTGAATATTTCATTTGGCAAATCTCCTCTTCATCATCTATAAAAATAGAGTCAGGTCACTGTCAGTTAGTCGAGTATCAGGTGTTTCAGCTCCATCAGGAGCCTGAGCGCTGACCTGACGCTGAATCGAGCCCTCGTCCCGCCGCCGTCTCGCTTCCTCTTTCACTCCGCTGGTATTTCTGTGAATGTCAAGACGTCCAGCATGTTTGTCTTCAGCTGCCCTGAGAGGACACCCACTCTTTAATGTCAGAGGACGTCGTCTCTGCTGGGAGACAACGGGGTGACGGACGGCGGGCTTCAATTAATACTGCCGGGTGATTGGCTGGAACGGACAACACATTGATGAAGAGGCTAACCTTTCTGTTCATCAATGAGTGTGTGGGTGTGTGGGTGTGTGGGTGGGTGTGTGGGTGGTGTAAGGTCAAGACTTGGAGCATTTACTGTATTCATTAAATATGAACTCTTAGGCTTCATGGAGAGGAGAGGCGCTGTATGACAGTGAAGGGGAGAAAGCATCCATTCACAGATTCCAAAAATACATTTTTGCACGTCATTAATAACGTTACATATATCATATTACATATATTGACAAAATGAAAAAGGCAAAGCTACGAGGGCGCAGTGCAGCACCCAGATTCTATTAAAACTACAGACGCTAACCCTGAGATAACGTTAGCGTTAACGGCGCACCGACCAACTGTGACGGGTGAAGAAGATCTCGCTCCACAGTCACTCTCATTTCTAAAGACGTGACGGTTTCACTGCTGGAGAAATAACATTAATGACAACACAGCCAGAAGTCACAGACCAACCCCTGATGTTGGACATGTTGGACCGTAAATTATACTTTCATCTCATACAGGCAGAAGACTGTAACGTGCCCCCAAGTTAACGCAGTCAACTATTTGAAATAAGAAAGCTCTCTGCTGTTTAATCCAGATAACCAGAGAGCTAAACTGCCAGCTGTGTTTCAAACTGCAGTTCTGCAGACTGAAGACGAGAGTGAACAGTGAACTGGAGTCAGAGCCGAACACTAGCGCCGCCTTCTTGAATCGTGACACCGAGATTCAAATTTGAGTTTCCAAAGACTTCCACCACCAAAGGGCCTGTATCTAACGAGGTCATTGTTAATGATGTCACACTACGATTGATTGATCGGCAGACACCTCAGTTCTGTGTCCTCTGCACATCATGCACAATGAATCAGTGTGTTACTGCTGGTCTCTGTTCGCACATCTGGACAGGTGTTTCTCAGCTGTAACAGGATGTCTCTTTGTCTCCGTGTCCTGTGAGTGTTTCTGTACAGTCAACATGTCTCTACTGCAGCGGTCGTCCTCTGAACTTCCAAACTGTACGAGTTTTTACCATTTATTTATTTATTTAGCAAGAAAACTCATTTTGGACAAAAAGCAGATCAGTGTTTCAGTGTTTTCTGCAACAAGATCGAAATACAAAAACACTAAATACAACGCAACAAACATCCCAGGTACAAATACAAAAAAGTATCTGGCTTCTCTATTTTCAGAGTCACAAAGGTCCCAGTCAACAAGCCACGATGGCAAACTGCCAGCCAGGCCGAGTGTGTGTGTGTGTGTGTGTGATGACTTCACTGCAGTAGTAGCTGGAGTTCCCCGGGGACGTCCCTCTGGGAGTGTGTGTGTGTGTGTGTCCACAGAGAGACGACTGTTAGCAGAACCAGACCTTATGTAAGAACACACACCGTCTCTCTTGAAAATCCACGACATGAAAATCAAACTTTTTTTAAAACTTTTTTTTGTGGCTACTTAAACCAGCAGCCATTCGGACCAGTTTACCAGCCAGTTGGACTGTTCTGGGAGGACAAGCCGTCCTCATGACGACGTGGTGAGTGATCAGAAGGTCAGATCACTTTTTACTTGTAAAGCTGGGAAACAAAGTGAGCGCGTGTTTGAGTTCCATCGCGTGAACAGAAACAACGTGAAAGTACAGAGAGGTACTGACAAAGAACAATGGAGCTCCATCAAAAGAACAGTAAACATGCGATCAATAATCACACAGCTCCTTCAGAGGAAGCAGTCAAAGCAGCACAATGACATGAGAAAACACTCTCAGTCCCACTCAGCTGTTTTACAGCATGGAGAACATGAAGAAGCAGGAACAGCTGGTGTCTTACCTCTCTGATCATAATCAACAATCGATCAATAATCCTGGAGCAGTTTCCCACTTTGTTCAGTTCACGTATCTCAGTACTGACAATCTGACCATCTCAAATCTGTGAATCAACAATTCTGATAACTGATCAGTAATTCAAATTCTAATTAAAGAAGCAAACACACAAAATACTCTGTAGTTGCAGTTTCTCCGTCTCTCTTGTAAACATTTGAGGACTGTGACAGACAACGATTAATCATTGTTAATCAATAATGAAAATAATCGTTAGTGATACAACTGTCACACGTTACACAGAAGAGTCCAATCAATGTCCAGTCAAGATGCATAAAACGTACGGAGGAATAAAACGGACTAGAATTCAGTTTACGTATTGAAAACTGACAAAACCGTCATGGGAACAGCGGCCATATTGGTTTTTATTTCTATACATGAGCTGTATGGAGGAACAAGATGCACACACACACACACACACACACACACACACACACACACACACACACACACACACACACACACACACACACACACACACACACACCCCCACCCACCCACACACACACACACACACACACACACACACACAGACACCCCCACCCCCACACACACACACACACACACACACACACAGACACCCCCACCCCCCCCCACACACACACACACACACACACACACACACACAGTCAATCTACCTGGCCATCTTCACCACTGTACCACTAATTTGAACTAACATAACCTCTGTCTCTGTCTCTCTGTCTCTCTCTCTCTCCCTCTCTCTCTCTCCGTCTCCCTCTCCCTGTCTCTCTCTCTGTCTCTCTCTCTCTGTCTCTCTCTCTCTCTCTCTCTCCCTCCCTCTCTCTGTCTCTTTCTCTCTCCCTCTCTCTCTCTCCGTCTCCCTCTCCCTGTCTCTCTCTCTGTCTCTCCGTCTCTCTCTCTATGTCTCTCTCTCTCTCCGTCTCCCTCTCTCTGTCTCTCTCTCTCTCTCTCTGTGTCGCTCTCCCTCTCCCTCTCTCTGTCTCTCTCTCTCTCCGTCTCCCTCTCTCTCTGTCTCTCTCTCTCTCCGTCTCCCTCTCCCTGTCTATCTCTCTCTCTCCGTCTCCCTCTCTCTTTCCGTCTCCCTCTCTCTCTCTCTGTCTCTCTCTCTCTCTCCCTCTCTCTGTCTCCCTCTCTCCCTCTCTCCCTCCCTCTATCTCTGCGTCGCTCTCCCTCTCCCTCTCTCCCTCTCTCTGTCTCTCTCTCTCCCTCTCTCTGTCTCCGTCTCCCTCTCTCTCTCTCTCTGTCTCTCTCTCTCTCTCCCTCCCTCTGTCTCTCTCTCTCTCTCTCTGTCTCTCTCTCTCTCTCCCTCCCTCTGTCTCTCTCTCTCTCCGTCTCTCTCTCCCTCTCCCTGTCTCTCTCTCCCTCCCTCTCTCCCTCTCTGTCTCTCTCTCCCTCTCCCTCTCCGTCTCCCTCTCTCTCTCTCCCTCTCTCTCTCCCTCCCTCTCTCTCTCTCTCTCCCTCTCTCTCTGACCGCAGACAGCTGAGCCCACCCTCCCGACCCCCCCCTCCTCTACTTCTCACTTCACCTTGCTAATTTGAACAAGGCTTTATTTTGATATTTGTCAGAGTCTGAACTGTAGCAGGCTTGTTGGCCTCTCCCCGGGTTAATTAGTCTAGCAATGCCAGCATTCATGGTCGGGCGAGGAGCCTGCAGACGGGGGAGGCTGAGCCGTCCCTCCTGGCAGCGGCCGCCAGCTCTGGCACCTCCGAGCGCTGCCTGGCAGGCTCGCCCACCGGGTGAGTGACAAGCTGACTGACGTGGGCATCGATTGGGTGCAGCACGGCGAACGTTCACTACAGACCAGAGTCAAGCAGACCAGGTAACTTACCGCTGGTGGGGCAAAACAAAGGGTGAAGATTGTCCTGAGGGTGGCACCAGAGACCACGTTGTTACCTAAAACAAAAGGGTTCATCCTCTGAACGGGGGCCATTTCAGGACATCTGTTGAAGTTGAACTCAGGCTCAGCTACTTAATTTTAGTCAAAGCTGTACGTTGCTGAGGGTCGCTCTCGAGTTTTAGACCCGAACTCAACTGATGTGTCATCACAGTCCTGTAACTCTGTCGGACTCACGATGACAAAACATGAAATCTTAGTTATTCCACACATTATTCTTTGCCACCGACATTACCCACAATGCAACTCTCCCTCTGACAGTTGTGTGTGAGACTAATGTAGCCTGCAGCAGCTACAGCGGTCCGGTCAGCTCACTTCTGTCTGACTCCACAACAGATTGTTTTCACTTTCTAACTTGTCGTCTTCAACCGATGCCAACTCAAGTGACATCACTCGAGGCACCTGGAAACGCCTCTTTAACTTCAATCAGTCAAAGCTGTATTTTGTCAGACCAAGCCCAGCAGGTTAACTGCTAACAGAGCACGTTGCCACGGTTACCTACATTTTGATATACCTTATTTCTTCTTGTATCATGACTGAGGCAGAATGAGGATTGAGTTGTTGTTCTGCTTTAAGATCTTTGATGGTTGTGATGATTTCACTTAAAAGTTCTTGATGCTTTTGTTTTGACAGTTTTACACATTTTACAATTAATTCATACATATTTTTTACAGTTGAAATAACAAATAAACTTGACTAGTTGATAACTGGTTAGTCAATGAACAGAGAATGAATCAGCAACAATTCTGAAAATCAATTGTTTGTTCGTTTATGCAGCGATTCAGTCATCACTGTGCGTGAAGTGTTGGACAAACGTCATCACCCCAGAAAATCTGACAGATTCAGCTCGGTGGACTGTCGTGTTCATAGAGCGGTAAATATGCATGAGAACAACAAAAAGATGAGTCATTTTACATTCACAGCCGTTTATCAACACGTCAATAACTGCCAGAGGGATCGTCCTTACTTTCATTATGACAGAAGTTGCTCAGTCTTGTTGAGCACAAACTATGAACTACAAACAAGGTCACAATTTACATTTGGACATGAAAACAACGGTGATACGTCTGTCTGGTATTTCAATGACATCAAGTTAAAACCCTGTCTGGTGGCAGCTTCTCCGATGTTTCATATCGTCCTACATTCAGAATCTTTAACAGAAAAGTGATTTGAAAGTGTCATCTTGGGTTTTGGGAGCTTGTGATGGACATTAATTTGACATTTTATAGATTAAAGAATTCATTGATTAACTGAAAGATGTTTGGTGGATTCACGCATAATGAAAATAATCATTATGTTGCTGCTGGTGTTTGTGTGCTGCAGTCTGCAGTAAAACATGTCGAGTGTGCGACTGCAGCCCTCCACATTTGTTTATGCAGTCCTCTCATATCATGCGGACACACACTCCTGAGGTGGAGGGAGGTGGAGGGAGGTGGCGGTGGGGGCCCCGCGCCATGTTTTTTTAAGGGATTAGGCTTAATAAGATGGCAGGCTGAATTTATGGAGCTAATATTTCACGGTGGGGTGATTCATGGAGGATTTGGTGCAACGGAGCAGCTTAATGGATGTTCAGAAAGACTTGCTTGACTTGTGCCCTGATATGATTAGCCCCGCGGGACCGGCTGCTTAATACACCACTGTGTGAGTGTTTGTGAGTGTTTGTGTACAAGGACGGGCCTGAGAAAAATGTACGAGTAAACAGGACACACACAAATCCCTCCTGTACTGGACTCATGTATGGAACATGTATTTCTGTTCCATACGGGCCAAATGACAGCAAACAGACGGCGGCTTCCAGCCATCGCTTCACCTCGCATCACCTCCTCCGTTCAGCAGCGACAGCCACTAATGAGCCAGCAATCAAGTCCAAACATAATCATATAATAATGATTAGGTTGGGCTTTGATTGCAGTTTATCCAGTCTGGATCCTTCTGAACTCCTGACCTGCAGGAGGAGTTAGACCACCACAAGAGTCACAAGACTGATCAACAAGACGTTTCCCACCAGATTAGTGGAGGCTGTCCCATCAGTGGTGTGTATTGATGTATCTGAATCTCTGATTTATGTTGCTTGAAGGTTCATCTTATAGGAAACTCTTTTCCAGACATCGTGCTGCTCTGATTAATTAAAGCAAAGAAAAGAGACATTAAATCGGCCTCTGCTGTGTGAAGTAGCACAACGGCTCATTTTCCCTGAAGCAGAAAACACTTTCCCTCTTCAGACCTCTAAAAAGAACTAATACAGATCATAGACATTGCTTTGCTTTAAACGACCAAAAAAAGTTTGAAGCTCCAGTGAAGTTAAAGAAAGACATAAAAGATAATAAGAACAACAACAGAATCATAACTCCCGTCATTCAGTTTTACGTTTTCAGTCTGTGGCAGCGCTGAGCCGGTCGTCTGAATTCTATGGAAATGTACCTGTTGACTCAGGAAGAGAGACAACCAGGGTCACAATATCTATTAGAAAGATAAAGAACGACGGCCGCCTCTTCATACCAGAGAAGATTGCTTCTGCCAGCTCGTGTGTCAGTGAACTCACACAGTCACAACTGTACTCTTCATGATTAATCATGTGTTTCACTGCCTCCATCTGCATCAGCAGCTCAGTTTACTGCCTGCATCTCCTCCACCAGTAAAACACTGTTTTCTTTCTGTCCTGATGGAAAAGGTGAAGTGAGACAGCTGCTGGCTCTCGGGCAGCCTGATTAAATTGTCACAGCTCTTCTCAAACTTTCCACTCTGGATTGAAAAGCTTCAAGCTCAGAGAAAAACAATAAGACTGGGAATTATTTATTTACTGAACCGTACTATCAGAATCAGAATAAAGCAGGAGAGACTCCTCCAGAGGAGAGGAGGGGAGGAGGGGGAGGAGGAGGAGGAGGGGGTGGGGAGGTAGGAAGGGGAGGAGGAGAGGAGAGGACAAGCTCGCCCCCTGCTGGTGCTGAGGAGACAAACAGCTGCTTTGTAGGTTGTGGAGTGGGTGAAACCCTTTAAAACATGTGTGTGTGTGTGTGTGTGTGTGTGTGTGTGTGTGTGTGTGTGTGTGTGTGTGTGTGTAGAAAAGACATTGAAGTTACGCGTCTGGTCAAAATAACTACAATAATTACAAATAACCTGTAACACCTGTGTCATGTGACAATCAATAACATCTCACAGAACAATGTGCACCGCCTGCTGGTGTCCGTGTATTGATTTATTGTGCACATCGTGCAGTCATCACACATTCACCCTTTGTGCAGAAACAGCCTCAGGACACATTGTCGTTTAAACCCGACTCATTATCTGTTCAATAATTCATCGGAAAGCAGGTGTGAAATGCACCTCTGGAATAATATCAGTCACATCTGGACATGTACCATGCCAGAGAGTAACAGCAGGTTTATAATGAGCTGAAACATGAAGTGACACCGTCCTGCATAATGCAACACGCTTCACTCAGACTCTGCGGCTGTGGACACCTGCTGCGTCCTCTCTCCACCCTGCACACAAACTTTCCACAAAGACAAAAGACCACTATTCCTCTGTTTTACGACGGTGAGGTAAACACCCAGGAGCCGCTGGAGGACTTTCCATCTGCAGAGAGACGGGACGAAGACACTGGGATGCTTCTGTCTCTTGGCTGCCTGTGTTGCCTGGAAATCTATTATTTACTGAGACAACGGAGCAGAATGTCAGCAGGCTGAGAGGACACCAGCTGCACCTCTATGTCCATACTGCACGTCTCACACTGAAACCTTTACTGACGGCCTAAAGAACGAGAGGAACGCTCCGTCTGCTCCAGAAATATTTACTGCTGAAACAATCAACACAAAATGAGTCAACAATTTTGACTAGAAAAGAATATTTTATTAACCTCCAAGGTAGAAAATGGACTGTGGCTTATCTGGCAGTTACCCAACAACGACAACACGGACAGCATGAATACTAGTGATACGTAATACATAAAATACAAAGAGAAAAAAACCTCCTCCAATGAATGAGTGGTTTCATTAAAGCTTCACAATCTACTTCACTAGTCAGGTAGTGGACTGCTTCTGTCAGGTCTGTTCAGAATCTGTCCAGGGCAGCAATGCAACATGGGAAATGACTGCTGCTCCTCAATATTATTACATTAAAATAGACTGAAGACAGAGTCTTCAGCCACGCTAGCAGCTCTGTGAGGCCGTACATGCTAACAAGCTCACAATGACAATGCTAACATGCTAATGTTTGGCAGGTAAAATGTTTAGCGTGTTAGCATGCTAACATTAGCTGATTAGCAGTAAACAGAGTCCAGCGGAGGCTGATGAACGTCATCAGTTCTGCAGGTATTTGGTCATAAATCAAAGTCTTGGACACAGGAACATGTTGACCTGATGATGGTGCTAGATGAAGAGTCAGAGGATCACCAGAGTTATTACAGTTCATCCTGAGGGGACCATGAAGGTCTGAACCACATCTCATCACAGTCCATCCAGCAGCTGTTGTATTTCAAAGTGGTCACAGTCATGTGTGTTAGCCACTTAGCTTCATCCAACACACACAGTTAAATCAGTTATCTGTTGGACTGTTTGGGCTCACTTGTTGAGTCCGTTCATGAAACCACAGACCAGAAGCTGCCGCTGCAGAGCTGAAGGAGGAAACGTGGGAAATGAAAGGAGATTATAGAGCGAGTGTGCAGTAACAATGTGTTTCGCCAACATCCCCTGTGTGAGTCACAGATCACACAGAACTCGGACCATGATTCACTGGGACAGAGTGTGACAGCCGAGCCTCGGAGATGCGGGAAAATGAGTTAGAGAAAGGACAGAGAGAGAGCTAAATCAATCAGCCTCTACAGGCGGCAGCAGGAGAACCATCAGTCAACAGCAAAACACTGAAATTACTTCTTTTATCACCACACAGCCAGAACGGAGGAATTCACTTCACCTGCAGCACTCGCTTCCAAAACACACTCCATCCATTCAGAGGGAAAAACATTCAAACCCCCGAGATCAACAACAAAACAGGTCCAAAGTTAGAGACGAGACGCTACAGTCACAGTTTGGAATCGCCTACAGTTTCGCAAAGTAGCATGCTGCGTTACCATAGTACATTATTAACGTCCAACAGAAGCTGATGACAAGTTGGTGATTGGTTGTAAAGGAATCCTGTCATGACCTGAACTTTTAGACACCTGCTGCTGAATGTTGTGTCAGATGATCACCAAAGTCCTCAGGATTCATCTTCCTAAAGTGCTGTTCGACTCGTGTTCATTTAGAGTGACCTGCAGTTGTGTTTTTCCTTTGATTAACAACTGAACAACAACTTCACAGCCACAATGATTACAGCATCAGTTTAAACTCTTTCAGTGGAGACAAATGTGAAAATTACAGAAACGCTGACAAAAATCATCAGCTGCCACTGATGATGTAAGACACACTTGAACTTCTGAGACCCACAAAAATAAAACACAGTCATATCCCCCCAAATCCCACTCAGTCCTTTAAAAAGGAACCAAGCAGCCAGTTTACTCAGACATCAGATGCATCAGTCCTGCCCACATCACAGCTCCATCACTGATTCATCAGTGAGAGGGTCCAAACATCAGATCTCAGTCACACTGACAAACAAAACATTTATGTCCAGAAACACTCCTGACGTGTGATGACCCTAAAGCCTCATTTAGACTCTAGAAGGTGCGTTTTCTAAAAGGTCATTATTGTGTCCCAACAACAGCAATTATCATTTCCTGTCAAGTTCCTATCAAACTGCTGGTTTTATACACGTAGAGTGTCAGAGTGGAGGACAGCGACGCCTCATGACGTCCAGAGCTACCCTCCCTTTAATCCCTGCCTTACCTGGCAGCGTTTTAATGTCACACATCAGTGGTCAGTTCCACTGACAGTCGCCTCACACCGATAGAAAACATGGCAAAGTAGAAACTAGAACTGACTGATACCAAAATTGATAATTGAGAAAACATTTTAAATGTGTCATGGACATATTGGCTTACATAAATTCAAAACAGTAACCAACAGTTTTATTGACGATCCCTTAAGTTTGGTTATCAAAGAATTGAGACCTAGATGAAATAAAACTCTTGCCACTCTCAGCTTCTGTAACGAGGAGGTTCGACAGCTCAATATATTCGCTGCTGAGTCAGAACAGCTTTGAACAAACACACTCTACTTCTTCAACATCATTTCAGGTCTGACGTACGATTCTGCGGATCTTTGTCCTCCAGTGCAGACACATTCTTTTCTTCTTTACAGTCTGAAGTTGTGAATTTGGTAAAAGCTTCTAATTTGAGCTGATTTATTCATCCATCTGTAGTGCAGCATGACAGGCTGGAGAGCCGGCTGCGTGTCAGCCTCTGACTCACTGCAAACACGAGTGTGTAGCTGGAGAGGTTCAATGGGTGCAGGTCAGAACAGTTGAAACACTCAGAGCGGTACAACAAAACAGAAAACAAACCAACACTGACGATGAGGTTGGGAGAGTTTAACCACAGAGGGTCAACAGGGAACAATCACTCTTTGAAGAAGTGTCAACGCTTAAAATCAACACAACATATACTGCTACACAAGCCCAAATCATACAATGCATAATAACATTAATTAAAAACAACCATGAACCCCCAAACAACACATACACTCCGAACACACCATTCTCAAATAAAAGCCGGTATTTAAATAATGGTGTCAAGCACAATCAGCTGCACTATAACGGCTCACATGGTACAGTATATTCACTATAATGTATAAAACCAATCCCTTCAGTACAACAATAGAGTCGTGTCACACTCACCACTCTGCTCTCTTTAACACTGATATTGTTTCAATTCACTAAATTTATCTCAATCACTTCTACTTTGCTGTTTTTTTTTTATCTGTGTTAACTTACCTCATTAAAAGCCTTCCAGGAGAGGGATGGATCGTACCACAAATCCCGTATCAATCTGGCTCTAGCTTCTACTTTGCTGTTTTTTTGTTCAGTGTCGAGCTACTGTCAACGAAAGCCAACACTTCCCGCAGATGTTACACAATAAAAACGGGGAAAAATATAGATCATGCTCTTTTTCTTTTGGTCACCAGGAGGCTTTTAATGTGAAATATCTGCAGGAGGTTTCATTAACGTAGCTTAAAACCAAAGGAAAAAAGTGGAAGAGACACTTTGACAAGTGAGAGCAGCAGAGTGGTGAGTAGGACAAGACTTGTAAGATAAACAGCTATTTACACAACATGAGATAGCAACCTGCCATCTTTGTTGTAGTCCAAGCAGGATTGGAATGGCCGTCCACCGTGGAAAACTTACAGAAAACTTACAGACTTCTACTTAAAAGAATGGTTTGTGTCAAGAAGTAATTTCAAGTGCATTCTCTCATTTCTATGAGCCATATCTAATAAATGTTTGAATAAAGCAGACACTCACATGGATGTTGCGGAGCTTCTTCCTGCCTCTCTCCAGTCGACTCAGCAGTCTCAGGTGTGGTTGCTCTCCCCCGGTGGGCTGCAGCAGTCGGTCGTCAACCGAAACCGTCTTCCTCAAGGCCGCCCGGTCGCTGGCTGTCGCCGTCCCCCCTCCCTCAGCCAGGGGGAGGCTCCCCTCACCCCCACCTCCTCCTCCTCCGGCTGCTGCTGCGTTCCCCCCACGAGACGCGGGAGACAGATCAGGTGACCAGAAGTCGCGCTGCACCGAACCTGGACGAGAGAAACCAGAGTCACCCTGCTGTTACTGTACACCTGCACGCACACACACATACAGAAAGCACACAACACACACACACATACAGAAAGCACACGACACACACACACACATACAGAAAGCACACGACACACACACACACATACAGAAAGCACACGACACACACACACAGAAAGCACACGACACACACGCACACACACAGAAAGCACACGACACACACACACACATACAGAAAGCACACGACACACACACACATACAGAAAGCACACGACACACACACACACATACAGAAAGCACACGACACACACACACACACACAGAGATGACACGACGACTGAAACGTCAAATTCAAAACTCAAATTTGAGCTTTGCTCTATTATTTCAGCACAGACGCTCCATCCTTATTCTGCTGGTTTCATGCTTCCATCCATTCAGAGTGTATGTGTGTGTGTGTGTGTGTGTGTGTGTGTGAGATCAGGTGTCAGGCTGCAGGCTCCAGCTGACTACCTGAGCTGCTGCATTAAAACTACATGAGGAGGCTCAGAGATAAAACAGAGGGAGCTCCCTGGACGTGTTTATACATCCATTAGAACAACGATGCACCGTATTCTGAGCTTAAGTCACTCTGATTTCAGTTTTTAGGCATTTTTAGGCATCATAGGGAGATTATTAAAGCCACTGTTAAAAATCTAAATAAATTCTGACTTTGATAGTAGTAGTTTACAGCTCCTGTTTGATTAGCTGAATCAACCCTATTAGCGTTAATATTGGATTTTTCCTTTGCATCCATTTTGCCGCCAGTCTGTTCATCATTTTTACTTTCAGATTCAGTGAGTTTAAGAAATGCTTGCTGTCATGTGACAAAATATAATCAATAAAAAAACACGGATCACATTCAATATTTAAATAATTCATAAAAATGATTCAGAGGTGATTTAGCCAAAGTTCAAGCTTTCAAATGTTAAAACAGTTAAAAAGAATACTGAAATAAAGTGCAGGAACAGGTTTACATGAACGCAGCTGGTTCTGATCTGATCTGACAACACTGTCAATTATATAAAACATGTTAGTATGTTCAGTGAGTGGAACCAGACCAGGACTAACTCTGATCTTCTTCCTCACACAGCTGGAGTCACGGCTCCCTCTGGTGGACACAACGTCCGACTCACATCCAGACTGACTTTCAATGAAAAACTGTTGAATACATTTAGATTTCAGTTGTGTGTTAACTTGCGTAAAGTTTGAAAACCAGCAGTGAAACCTTCATGTTGCTCCACTCAACAGTTAGCGTGTATCGGAGAATGTGGTGTGTGTGTGTGTGGTGTTGTTGCTCCACGCTGCTGTTGTTTAACAGTTTTTATGGATTCCATTTTCACGACCTTCGGCTTTAAACACACACAAACGGCAGATGCTCCTCTTTGCTTTTGTTCCATGAAGAACTGCACAGCTGAGCCGACATGTGCACCAGAAGAAGAGTTCAGGGTAGAGTTCACGTGTGACGCAGCACAGAGACCTGAAAGCTCTGAGGTCGTGTTTTCTTCATGGGAAGTTGAGTTGACAATATGTTTGGTATTCAAGAGGTTTCAATCACTGCCAGGAAACTGACAACAAACATGGACGCTGCCTTCTTCCCTTTTAAAAGATGATGAATAATTGTGATTTTTCTTTTCAACATCTTTAAGAACAAGAGAAGATTAAATGAAAGCAGATTAGGAAAAAATGATTTCCATGCAAGCCAACGTACTCAAACGTAACAACTATTGAACGGTGAGCTCAGTAACCTTCAGGTTCAAACTAACTCTCCTCATAAACACAATCAACACTTACCGGCACCAATATGGACAACAGAGTCTGTGAGCAGCCACGACTCACTGCACAAAGGATAAAAACTCTGGAACAAATAAATCCAGCGGACCAGAGGAAACAGATTCCCCAAGAGGCTTTAAAACGCCTCGAGGCAAAAGAGGAAAAACTCAAAACAAGCTGAGAACATGACAAATGACATGAGGGAGAAATCAAAGAAGAAGAAGGAGGGAAAACAAAGAGTAAATGTCTGATTGTGGCTGTTTGTTCACCGAGTCTCAGAGCCAGCAGACACAGGGGTTTTAGAAATACTTGCATCATTAATACAAATTCCTCCATAAGACATGCTGAGAGCAGCCACCAAAAACTCCGTCCGTGAGTTTATCTCCCTACATGATGGTTTAAACGATGATTCAAAGGCTTCTTCACACTGTCACAACGTCATCCTGGTATTTGTTTTTACCCAAAACCAGTCAAACACTAGAATCCGAGGGATGTGTGTGTAACTGTGGGACGGCCTCAGGTAGCTAGTTATGGTGTTGACAGTCACATTTTCGATGATTCCAGTGTTGTGAGATGAAACTACAAGTGTGACAGGAAAGTGGATCTGATACGCAGGATTCAGAGCAAAGAGAGCGAACTGACGAAGAGTGATGCGATGAAAACAAAACCAGAAAATCATAAACTTTAGTGACAGACCTCCCTGATATAAACCTGTGGCTTGCAGCCCGGGGGTCCTCTAAAGAATCACCAGATGTGTCAGTGTGGGGACACATGTGGCCCACATGGACACTGCTTTGTTTACAGGGTCACAAGCCAAAAAGGTTGATATAGAAGATCATTTCAAACTCAACAACAAGGAGCAACAAAGATGGAGATGAAGACGAGGAGACTGGCTGTAATCTGTCCAACAGGAAGCTCATTATCATTCTCCAGAAGGGTGGAGCTAAAGGACGGACTCACTAACACAGGAAGCAAAGCCCCTGGACAGTATAAACAAGACCACCAGTCAGAGTGTGTGTTTGTGCACTTTGTGTCATAAACATTCCTGACATGACGGCACGTCCACAGCCTCACACTGATTCTACGTTCAGACGCTCGCTCTCATGTTTGTGTCCACGACTTTAAACAACCTGCTGACACGATGGTCTCTTCTCTCAACCAAACACACTACAACAACTTGTCGCTTCCATGACCTGAACTTTCAAGAACCTATACAGTGTTGGTTCTAGGTTTTGCTGTGTGTTTCCAGTATGTTTTATAAACTAGAACACTTAGGATATACACTACAGGAGATACCACTTCTGACAGACGGACGGACAAACACTGTCACTTTATGTGCTCTTTGGTGGGACAGCGCAGAGGCTCCAGCTGCAGTAGGAGGGGGACAGAAGAGGCCAGCTCTCAGCCAGCCGAGTCCTTCAGGACAATCTGCATGGATCTTCCTTTGTATCAATCGTTAACAGTATGGATGATTAAATAAACAAAAGATTTAGGTTAGCAAATTAGCCTCGCTAGCATCAGAGCACTTTTGTTCGTTTATGTCACCACATGAATCATATTCATGCAACATCGGGTCAACATCAACAACCCCCTGCAGTGGAAAAGGCCTATCAGTGTCCAGCTAGCTAAAGCTAATGTAGCGTAACACAACAGTCCTGCAGGAAATCCTCCTTCATGAAGGTCATATTGTTCCGTTTCAAACGGAGGCGTTGATTCAGTGTCAGTTCGTGTTGCTGTTCAACTATATTATGAGAGGTGTTTCTAATATTTTCCACACCCTAAGTCATACAAATCAGGTAGGCATGGGGTGTATCACAGTCATGGAAACTCCTGGTTTGTGATTGGCTGTCAGGTGTCTGTATATGGAGACGCCTCCCAGTCTGTTCTCACCTGCAGAGTTCCAGTGGAGTCCTCCAGGACTGGCAGCGAGCCGCCGACGCTTCCTGACGCTGACCCCGCTGTGGGAGGTGGAGTGTCCCCCCGACGTCCCTGAGCTCAGCACTGCAGAAGCAGGGGTGGAGGAGAGGATGGGGAGGAGGGAGGTGGCCAGAAATGGCACCTCCCTCCTCAGTGCAGGGGTGAGGAAGGTGGACTCCCTCTCCGATGACCTGCAGGGATTGAACAGAAAATTCATCATATTTTTGTGTAGACTTTCAGGACTGCTGCTGCGCCTAAGAAAGTACTTTATACTACAGTGTCTTCATATAGAGTACCTGCACAGGTGAGTTCACTGCAGGGAAGAGGAACACGCTGCTGTGAGTCGACTTACAGAAATAACAGCTCGTCAAACTACGCATTTTTTCTGACCCACAATAAAAAAACGTGATTGGCAGCTTCTGTGTTGACTGGAACTCCAGCAATGGGACAAATGCTGTATATCAGTTAGTCATTTAGTCGATCTACAACTGCAACTATTTTGATAATCAATCAGTATCAAATTGTTTAAGTCATTTTTAAAGCATAAATGCCAAATATCATCGTGTTCATCTTCTTCAATGAGAGACTTTTATGTGGCAGTAAATCAAATATCTTTGCTTTTGGACGGTTGGTTGAACAAAATCACATTTTTAAAAAAGTCACATTGGGCTTCAGGAAATTGCGATCACCATTTTTTGACATTTATTTATTTATATCAATATTGAAAAATTGCTGCAGTGCTGATTGGCAGATAACCTGAGTGGAGGTATCAGAATCGGTATTGGTTGCATTCAGTTCCATGACAACTGGTCAAACTCCACCTGCTGATGAACATCGTGTGATACGTTCAAAAGCTCCAGAACAAATATTAAACGCACCTCGTGGGGAGGTCGTTTGAAGAGCTTTCTGATTTATTCAATAGTAAACTGACACTGGGAATCAAGTTTACAGTACAACAGGATAAGGTCCAAAATGGCTGCCACTGTACAGACAGTGACTGCTGATGAAGCATCCTGTTAACACATGTAAATCCAGCTGCTGTGTGGTCCTGATACCTGGCCTCCGAGACAACGTAGCTGCAGCTCCTCCATGATCCTCTGGCTCGACTGCTCCCCTTGTTTTTCCTCCTCAAGACCAAGTCCAGCAGCTGAGCCCAACTCAACATCTATGATCGATCCGCTTCACCGCATCACGCCAGCGTTACAAAACAACACACGCGATCGTGATCCTGACGTCTCCGCCACAGTCTGGTTTAGTGGTTGTGCTTTTGTAAAAGTATCACGTGAACGCAACAGCCGAGTGTTTTAGAAGTATCTTCAGGGTCCGAGCAGGAAACATAATCACACACAACTGTGTGGAGGTCTACAGCTGAAGGAAAAGGTCCTCTCAAGTGTTCAATGCCTAACAGGGGTGTTACCTTACCTCCCTGTGTGTGTGTGTGAATCAATAGTCAAGTGCTTCAGATATCACAGTTTATCCAGCAGAGGCATATCAGTCAGGAGGCCTTTGTGTCAAATGAAAGGAAACCTTCAACAGACCCAGGGAGGGGGAGACTGATGCTGCATTTACTTCCAGTAGGAAAATCCAACATCCATACAATGTGGCTGCTCAACGTTACTGCTTTGATGATGAGAAGCAGCTGAAAGCAGATTCAGATAACATCTTCTACCTGCAGAGCTACAACAGCTCCACTTCAAACTGCACCACCTACAGGTGAGTCAGTCACATGTAGATGTGCAACAAGACCTGCAGAAGATGAGAGGCGGCATCTCTGAGCATATTTAGCTTTCTGAGCTTTCTGAGGAGTCTGTGAACTGTCTGTAAACTGTCCTCTGGCTCAGAAAAGCCTCTTTGA
Organism: Enoplosus armatus; assembly: GCF_043641665.1. Lineage (NCBI taxonomy): Eukaryota > Metazoa > Chordata > Actinopteri > Centrarchiformes > Enoplosidae > Enoplosus > Enoplosus armatus. The sequence goes on from NW_027261195.1 coordinate 66,172, forward strand.
AACAAAGAGCTGCTACAGATGCTGTTATTTCAACGACAATATTTAGGCATCAATTGCTGTATTAGCTCATTTAAATTGTGTGATCGGCTGCTTCATCCCATTAAGTAAAAAAGCTCAAGGACCTTAATGCCCATCGTCTGACTAAATCAATGCAACTGAACTGTATTATAATGTTGTACAGGACCTGATATTTATCAATCAGCGTTGATCATGGATCATCACACTGTGTCAGTAGAGCACTAACAGGCCTTGTAAAGCATGTCAGACATGTTTAAAACCACCGAGCCACTCAGACCTCTCTGGTCTGGCCTGGAGAAGCTGCGTTTAGTTGTTATGCTCCTGGTTGATGGAACAGCCTTCCTGAGGTCTGTCACGTCCTCCTGAAGCAGCCTCAAAACTTTCCTCTGATCTGTTGCTTTTTCAGTAACCCACAGAATGAGCAGACAGTCCAAACTAATCTGCTCCTATACGTTCTCAAAACCTCCACCGAAGGAGCCCCCCAGCTACACAACACAGTCATAATGACCAGACTTCCTTACATTAGCAGTACATTTCCCCCACATCTATAAACACCAATGTTTCTTCTCAGGCTCCCTGCAGGCTCTGGGCTTATCTTTCCCTACATAAGTGCCATCACCATGGTGCCAGACAAATACTTTACGAGCTACAACAACTGAGGAACAATGTTTCTGCAGGCTGCAGGAGGAGAGGGAGGAGAGGTTTCTGAACTGACCACTTCTTTAGATAACTGGTGCAGATGAACTTAAGATCAGAACCATTATCTCCCAGTCCAGTCTGCAGGCATTTACTGTAAAACATTCAAACATGCAGTCTGAGGGGGTACTGTGATAGACTAAACCCAGCTCGAACAGCTTTCAAGTCTCTGCAAAGGGATTTTCTTAAGATTTCCTCAGTACACTTCAAATGAAGTAATTGTCTGATTGTCGTACAGCATCTAAACCCCCCAAAAGGAAACCAATGACTGCATCAAATTAAAAACTGTAAATCATTAGAAACTAATCAGCAGTAATATAAAATAAATGCGGATGGACAAACCAGCTAAACCACATGGTGATGTCTTTAAAATCTTCAGTTGACCTTTGAACTTAATAATCCAAGACTTGACGTTACCTGAGTGGAGTGTCGGTCTCTCCTGGTTCACTGCAGGTGGAGCGACGGGAGTTGGAGGCCGGGGAAGAGGAGGAGGAGACCGGCTGGGAATTTGAAGAGTGGTGGGATGCATGAGAGGAAGAGGAGGTGGTGGAGGAGGAGGAGGATGGGGTGGAGTCCAGGGCCCTGGGCAGCAGCAGCGAGGACGGCATACACAGCCATGTCTCCAGGTCGGAGAACTTGGAGTAGCTCAGCATCTCCAGAACACTGCGGGAGGAGAAACAGCTGCATCTGAATCCTTCTTAATAACAAACAAAGGTAGAGCTGCAGGTAGTGAGCCAAGTTTAAAACAGATGTTACAATCAGAAATACTTTATTGATCGCCGGGGGGGGGGATTCTGCTAGAGGAAATAAAAGACACAGAGGAGACAACAACAGCAAAAAGTTTCATCACCTTTTGTTTTCAGCCTTGACCTACGAGTCCCTGCTGTGAAGACCTGAGGCTCCTCCCAGAGGTCAGAGGTCATAACAACTCCTTTAAGTACAGAGGGGGTCTCGCCATGTATGTCAAGACTAACATCTAAAGTCAATCCTTAAAGCAGCCATACCCGCTACTTGAGACAGTGTGTTGGTGTCTCTGGTAGTGAATCACCAGCTCCTTGTTTATCTGTTCTGGTTCACTCTCAGCTCTCACAGTGTCGTGTTCAGACAAAATATAACAGTGACTGTTCGGACTCAGTTACCTCTCCTCTCCCACTCCTGGGATGTCATCTTTCTCGTCTGCGATTTGGAAGACGCAGGAAGTCCTGGAGTCTCGCGATGACAGCAAAACACAGGAGTTATCAGAATCCACGGACATCTTCAGCCATATCTGTAGGGGATCAGCAGCCGGTCAGCTTCCAGTCCAAACACAATACAAACACAAAGGGAACAGCTTCTACACTCGGGACAACTTGACAGCTACAGGTGGAAACACAAAACATGAGGAAGTGGGCAACTTGTTGCCTCCTCAGCCGGTTAGTTTCTTTAGTGTATATAAAGACGTTCACAGCCACGTCCACGAGCCAAAAACAGAAACTATTCAAATCAACTCTATTTCTTACAAGCATGCAGGTGTTTGTAGTCAGTTTAACTCATGGTTAGCTCCTTTTAACCAGTGGGAGCTAGCTGGCTGGTAACAGTATCTACATAGTTATTTAACTAGCTAGCTAGTAACCTTAGCTTGTTAGTTAGTTAGTTGGTAACTAGCTGGTAACTTTATTTTTTAAATTAGTTGTTACCTGGCTTGTATTTTCAGTGTGTTAGTTAGTTAGTTAGCTGGCAGCATTAGCTTATTAGTTAGTTGGTTATCTTGCAGGTAATGTTAATTTGTTAGTTAGTTGGTTATCTAGCAGGTAATGTTAGCTTGTTAGTTTGTTGGTTGGCCAATTTGTATCATTAGCCTGCTTATTTGCCTGTAATATTTGCTTGTTTGTTACTTGGTTAACTAACTAGTTGGTAACATTAGCTTATTAGCTGACATTAACTTGTTAGTAAGTTGTTAGCTTTCTAAAAACATTGGCTTGTTAATTAGCTAGTTGGTAAGCTAGCCAAAATTGGATTGATAGTAGTTAATAGCTAGCTGGTAACGTTCCCGTGTTATTTGGTTAACGTTAGCTAGTTCGCTAACTAGCTGGTACCTAGGTAGACGTGCTGTTGCCATGGTGCACAGTTGACTGTATGTCGCGCATTCTTCTGTAATGGCGGTTAAACGGTTGTGCGTGAGGTGTCCAGGTATGATAACTAGTGACGCAGTACTTCTGTGTAACTGAAGGTGTAATTAAAGGTTCACCCCGTTTCAGAGGACAGGACCGCACGTGCTCACTGTTTTGGCTAGTCAGTCATTAAAAGAGGCGACTGTCGGAGCAACACACTGAACACCGTTCACTCTCAGTCAGACTTCATGTCAGCTAACGGTCAAACCCACAAGTTCACCTTCATCCACACAAACATCGGTTTCGTTTTTCAATCAGAGTCCATCCAGTCAGCTGTGCTTCACTTCAACGGACTGACAAATGTGTCCGTTAAGGGTTAAAACACTCAGACCAACAGAGGCAGCTGACTGAGGAGAAGTTTACCGTCTTTGAGTCCTCCTTCTTCTGCAGAAATAATGTCGCTTCTTCTTCTTCTTCTTCTTCTTCTTCTTCTTTCCCCAGAGCAGAAACATCTGCTCACACTGGGCTCCCGCCTGGTAACGTGTCTTTGTCCTGCCCCATGTAAAACATCCCAAAATACAGCCAGCGAGGCCGGAGCAGGCTCAGATTTCACTGTAGTTAACTCACCGCACAGACGCCCAGTCCCACATCTGGGAGCGGCCGCGCCTCAATACTGTTCTGACTCTCACTCATCAGCAGTCAATTAACTGGGAAGAGTGAAGGAGACGTTTGTCAGGTCCTTTGACCTACTGCAGTCACAGTAAACAAGTATTACTCGAGTTGTTAAAGTAAAAGTACTGCAGGGGAAAAGAGAGGTTATTTTTACTGTTGGGTGAAAACAATAAAACATATATCTCAGTTTTGGGGATTCAAGAAATACAAAACGTATAAGGAAAGAAAGAAAGGAGAAAAGGGAGGAAATAAGAAAAGTGTGAAGAGAAAAGAGGAAGGAAACAAGGAAGGAAGAAATATGGAAGGTGAACTGGAAAGTGAATCAAAGAAAGAAACAGGACAAAAGGAAGGAAGGAACATGGAAAAGGAGTGAAAGAAGGAAAGGATGAGTGAAAGGGAGAAAAGGAAGAAATGTGGAGGAAAAGCAGAACATCTCCCTAAAAGGAGGTAAAGTATCCAAACTGTACAAAGTTCAGATGAGATGAAAACGTGGAAACATCTCTCTCCGTCTCCTAAAGACTTTTTAGGGGTTTCAGTTGGAGGTTCTTTCTGTTCCGCACGATAAAAACAAAGTCCTTGATGTTGAAAGCAGAGAGATAACTGCAGACAGGAAGGAGGCTGTTTATGTTGTTCAGAAGCTGCTGGTGTAATTATCAAACAGGCAGAACTCACCAGAAACCATAACACCAAAAATAATAACACTGGAAACAACACCAGAAACAATAACACCAAAAATAATAACACCAGAAACAATAACACCAGAAACCATAACACCAAAAATAATAACACTGGAAACAATAACACCAGAAACAATAACACCAGAAACACCAGAAACAATAACACCAGAAATAATAACACCAGAAACACCAGAAACAATAACACCAGAAACAATAACACCAGAATCAATAACTCTGTGAGGATCTCACGGTGTCGTCAGGAACTACCTTTTAAAAAAAGTGATTTTATTTGCTTCATTGCCTCCTGGAATGTTTTATTCCTGGTTCAACCCTATAAAGCAGTTTGTTTTGAAAAGTTCTGTATCATATTCATTATCGTTATTATTATTATCTAAAAATGTTGCTGGGGTTCCTTTCCACACCACTAGGTGTCAGTATAGCCTCAGTTGGGAGAACCTCCAGGTGTCCTTTGCTCAGAGAGGAAATCCAACAGGTGTTACAGCAGACGCAGTAGCTTTATGACTCCATTGATAGTTTATCCATCTGAACATCTCAGACTATTTTCCAAAATGTTAAACTATTCCATTAACATCCCTGAACAACAAGTGTGTGGTGGAAGAAGTACTCAGATCATTTACTTAAAAGTAGTAATACAGTTTAGAAATACTCTTTTCCTAGTAAAAGCACCAAAGTATTGGCATCAAAACATATTTCAAGTACTTGCTTTCCACCACTGTAAGTAATGTTGTGGTGGTTTATGATTCTCATGCTGCCTTCAAGTGATCTCCAGAAAAGTTTGTTTAACAATATTCTTTAATATTTTTAATTGTCTGCTCTCTTCTTCCTCCTCTAAAGAGGTCAAAAAACACAGCATAGTTCATTATTTTGAACAGGAACAAAGCAACAGAGTTCTCATGATGTAACCCATTTGAATGTAAGCATTCATGTAAACATACTGTGTATTTGGCAAATCATACAAAATAACTGTATCTTAATATTAGTCACAGATTAAAACCAGGTCCCTGGAAGGTCCTAGAAGGTTCTGCAGTCATGGGCGAGTCAGCGTTGGAGTGGTACTTCGATAACTTCATAGTAAATGTGAGTACAGGCTGCAGCTCCTCCTCTCTCTGTAAAGAAAGACGTTAAAGGGTCAGTTCACCAACTAACCTCAGACCAGGCGCATTTATTGGGGACTATTACAATGGCGGATTAATACACATTAGGTGCTCAGACAATTCTTGTTGGTAGGATCGTTGGTTTAGGTTATTTCATGGGATTTGTTGACTAAAAGAAAAACCTGGAATATCCACACACTGATTTGTAGATGGTGTAACTCAGTATTCTCTCGCTGCAGGACTCCTGGAAGACGGAGAAGGAAGAGGTGAACGAAGAGTTGGGCGACGAGCTGTTCCTCAGCTTACTGCCTGATGAGCTCCTGACGCTGTACGAGTCCAGCCAGGACCACACAGGTACTGCAGCAGCAGCAGCAACAGCAACCACAGCACTGATGTTGATCCAAAAACCAAACACACAAGCAGAGCATGAGAGCAGGACTGTCAATGTGTTGCCAGACAGCAGCACCAGTCTGGACTCCAGCTCCCAGAATTCCACAGCAGCGGCCGAGCTCCCAGGCGGGTCATCCGTGCTGGAGCCGGGTGCCCCCCCCGTTCGTCCCACAACCCCCGTGATGCCTGTGACACAGCAACCAGAAAACATCCCACAGATACAGTAAGTCACCACAAAACGGTCTCATCTCATCAGGTTCATTTAGTAGCTGTTCTGGAGCTTTCCATGTTACTACACAGTCTTCCTCATCAGATGGCTTTTGCTCAGTAGTTGACGAACACTCGGTGACCTGTTTCTACAGACAAACCTCTGAGGCTGTGTCTGTAACATTCCCTCTTATTGCATTTGTAGTCCTAAGTGTCATGCTGCATTCAAAGTCCACGTCCAGTGTTTGTGTGCAGGAACGTCATCTCTACAGTGCAGCTGGGCTGTTGTCTGGACCTGGACTTCATTGCTGGCGCGGTGTGGAACGTAGAGTACAAAGCAAAGGTAGAAAACCATAATTCCAGCTTCAGACTCAGTTTTTCATTTTCTCCAGAGGAGGTTTAGAGAACAATTTAAGTAAGACTATAAATCTTTGTCCTACAGTCCAGAGTGAGGCAAACTAGAAAACATCCTGTAAAGCTTCCTGTTGTGTTTCAGACAAACAAGGTGCTCTTCATGAGGATCCGTGAGCCACGAACCACAGCAATAATCTATGAATCTGGAACTATCATCTGTACAGGAGCCAAGAGGTCTGTCTGCCTGTCTGTCTGGACTCGGTGTTCATGACAGTGTCTGAACCTCTCCTCTCTCCTCTGTGTGTTTGTGCAGTGAGGAGCAGTCACGGCTGGCGGCCAGGAGGTTCGCCCGCATAGTCCAGAAGCTGGGCTTCCCTGCCCGCTTCCTGAACTTTAAGATCCAGAATTTGGTGGCCAGTTGCAACACCTTCCCAGTCAGTTTGGAACTTCTGGCCCACCATCATCCCTGCAGGTCAGGAGACACTGGCTGTGGTTACATGAGCCACAGCCTTCCATCTGAATGTCCTGTTGACTGAAAGTGTCAAAGCACATGAAGCTGATGTTTAACTCAACACAAAGACTGGCTGTAGGGGAAGACTTAGCCAACTTAGCCAACTTAACCAACTAACAAGCTACTAACCAATTCATTCAAGAGTCAGCTAAGTTTAGTTGACTAGGACAGAGCTCAAACCTGACAACCACACTATGAGGACAGGACTCAGCTACTAAGACCACAATATCTCCCTTTTACATGTCTACCTCTAGACCTGTTCAATAATCAACATGCAACATGTCAATCAGACAACTTTGTTGAGTTGTTTGAAGGTGTATTTATTCTCTTTGGATGGAGAAGCATACTCCTGTGATGTTCAGTCCAGTTGGAAAGCACCTATCTTTTCTGATGGCGCTGTTTACATGAGACATTTTTATTCTCATGTAAACGACGTGATTGGACAGTGAGATTGGACATTAGACCGTTGACGACATTAGACATTGCCTGTGTCTAACGGTTACTCTGATTATTGTTGAAGTGTCTATTTCAACACAGATACTGAGTCAGGTTATGTGTGTGTGTGTTTCACTCTCCACAGTTATGAACCAGAGCTGTTTATTGGCCTCCACTACAGTGTGATGCCTGGCATCACCGCAACCGTCTTCTCATCCGGGAAGATGTCTTTGTCCGGTAACTAAGCTGTGTTTGTGTCCACACATTAATCATGTGATGAAATACGACGAAGCTTGATGACTGAGGAGGGGGTCTAGGGGTCCTTCACGTAGTTTGTGTTGTCACAAAAGTTCTGTAGAACCAGTGTTAACTTCAGTTAAAGTTTTAACTTAGTTTTAACTAAGTCTTGTGTTAAATTCTAGGAGCTAAAAAGAAATCTGAGGTTTACGAAGCGTTTGATATCATCTATCCAATCCTGAGCCGCTTCAGGAGGCGGTGAAGAAAGACGCACCGAACTCTGACAGGAGAGCAGGTTCATTTTCAAACTGACTGTTTTAGAGTTGCTGTTGAACAGGGGGTCAACATCCTCAAAGAAAACAAATGAATGTCTTCCATGTCACTCAAAGTCTTTCTAGTGCTTCATTTAAACGTGAGAGTAACATACTACTACTAATACTAATGACTTTAGTATCTATGACTCAAACTTGAGTAGCTCAGACCTGAATATTGATAACTTCATTACTGGTGTCTGATACTGACGTCAGGTGTTGACCGAGACCAGGGATCAGGGGCAGGTGGACTGTGGGGTTTGGGGATGACGGATGAGGTTCATTCTGGGATTGGTGGCTCATTAGTTGCTTATAGCGGTTGAAGAAGTATTCAGATCCTTTTCTTAAGTAAAAGTACCAATACAGCAGTACCAAACGTAGTCCATTACAAGTAACAGTCTTATTAGCAGAGACATCTGAAATGTGACAAGGAGACACAACTGCACACTGCTTTGCTGTGAGATCACACTCCAAAACAATGTGTTGTATTTTATAAGTGTGTTATAGATTTCTTTATGTAAAAGTAGTAACTGTAGCTGTCAAATAAATGTAGAGAAGTAGAATATTTCCTGGAATATTTCATGGAAGTAGAGTTCAAGTACCTCAAAATTGTACTTAAGTACAGTACCTGAGTAAATGTACAGCATCTTTACAGCATCTCTACCTATAAACACAGTTACATTACTTATGTCTGAGGCTGCAGGTAAGTAAATATCCTGCGTAAGAATCACTGTGAAGCTCATATCAGTTGTAGTTCCTTTCACCACCACTCGATGTCAGCGTGGTCGCAGGTTGGTTTATGTAAAATTCAACGAGGGACTCATATTTAAAAGAACCATGTAATGTTTGAGAACTGGTTCATTTAACTCAAAGAAGCTCAGTGACAAATTGGAAGTTTGTTTTTAAAAGGCACTGAGTAAGGCACCGCTAGTCTTCCTCACAGAAAGCAACAACTACAATAAAACCAAACAATTTAAAATCACAGTTAAAGGCTCATGTGGTGTCTGTTGATATCACAGTTATAGTGGTGCAATTAATCACTTTATGACAAGCCATGAATCTAAAAAGTGACCAGTAACTCCAGCTGTCAGATAAATGTAATAAAGTAAAATGTAATGTGTGACATACTAACAGCAGCATTATGTGTGTGTTCGGCGAGTTAGCTTTTAGCTCGTCTGCCGGCCATCTGCTGCACACACATCAGGAAACATCTAAACATCTGGCTGACGCTCCACTTCTTAAACAGGTCAGTTTGTACCAAATAATCACCTGTCAGGTGATGATGAAGTGAGGAGCTGTGGAGAGTTCAGATACTTACAGCACCTGCTGCTTCAGTAAACTAGGTTTGTCTTCTGGGACTCTGTAGAACTACTTTGTCCCTTTATGTTCATTGTCAGCGTGAAGCACCATACGGCCCCTCAGCCGCTCCAGGGTCTACAGGGCCTAATGTCCTCGCAAACCACAACAGCGAGTTGTCATTGACCAAACCAACTAGCCTGATAATTATTCAGCCGCTGCTAAATGCATTTGTCCCGTTGACGTAATGTTCAGTCCATGTAGACGTTGTGGTCGCGGTTTATAGAAGCAGTCAACGACAACTTTTGTCAAGTTTTGTTGTTATTTCTGTAAGTCGACTCACAACAACCTGCAACATCTCATGACACATTTTTCTGTCACTATTTTCCATGAATGAAGGCGAGGTACGATATGCTTTTAATGTCCCCGTGAGGAAATTTGTTCTGGACTCCGTCCTGCAGTTCCACAGAAGATAAAATCAGATGGCGCCCCCACTCTTAATCCCGCCTATAAAGCTCTGATTGGTTGATTATTTCGGCAACGCTTCAGACGTACAGTGTAATTCTTCCCAATTTGCAGTGCAATCATTTGTACTGTGTCCCAGAACAGCACATACCGATACATATAGGTACAAGATGTGAGGTTGGGAATAAGGGGGGAACAACCTGGGAGTTTAGGATTTATACTGAAGGTATTTTCAAAGTAACCGGTACCTTTTCTAATATTACAGGGCAGGCAGCACAGATTTTAAGATCAAAGCATGGATTTCAAAAGGTTTCCACATCATCTCGTTTGACAGTCGGTGTTTCTAGTGAGAGTGTTTTCTGTGACCTGCTGACCTCTGAACTGGAAGCCCTTCCTGTCGGCTCTCCGGGGCTGCGGGCCGGCGTGTTGACACTGAGCAGCAGGAAGTGAGGTAATCCTGCGGCTGACATGATGAATCCTACATGAAAACAGTGAATTATGGGAAAAGCTTCCTCCCCTGTCGAAACCTGGAGCTCCTTTCTCTGATCCCTTCTCCTCCTGTCTCTTCAATGTCTCTCCATTTCCACTTAACTGACATACAGTCTTTATTTATTTCCATCTTGATTACATTTCATTTTGGGTACAAAACATATATTTCAGTCATGGGAGTTTTAATTTAGTTTCAGCTGCTAATTCTGGGTAGTAAAATGTGTAAGACTTCATTTTAGTCCTGCGTTTATCACGTTTATTTGTCAAGTTCTTTCACACAGCCGTTACCGTGACCTTTCACCGAGCACCTGTGACCTTCCCCCCTTTTTTTACTTCATCTGTTTCAGTTTTTCACATCCTGTTACTCTTTCTCTATTTGGCTCATCTATTTCTCTTTCTAATAACATCCTCAGTTTCCTCTGATCCTAATAATACCGAATGATAATCATGCTGACAGTAACACATCCTGTCACACCGCTCTCTCTTCTGCTGCCTCTTATCTTTCATGTACTTTTGTACTGTTCTACTTTTAAAGAGGACATTTTCAAAGTTTTTACAGGCAAAATATAACTTTAATTTAATGTTATACAACCCAAATACTCACAAGGACACTGTACTTCATCTGCTGCTGAAAATAGTCCCCAATAAATGCACTATTTCCTCCTGTTAGTTTGACAAAAACTGCAGCGGCTGTTTGAGGAAATGACTGAGCCTTTTGAAACATGAAACTATATACTCGTGGGGCTGCTGCTTTTAGTTTTTTCTTCGTTTTTTCTTCTTTTCTGGGACGCGTGAAGCTACAAAAATGCAAAGTCAACTTTTCCACTTTTGTTTGAGCCAAAGAAAATGACCAGCATGTAAGATTACATACATACACACCTGTATTCACAGGAAGGAACAGAAAGAAGAGCACAAACACAGTCCTGTGCGCTCCAATAGCTGCTAACCTCACCACTTTACATGCACCGTCTGTAACCATCTGTTGTAAAGAGGAAGCAGGGGAGGACGTCTCCAGAGGGATGGATCCAAAGCAAATAACTCACATCATCCCAAACCCAGAAATGGATCCGGGAAGGAAGTGATTTAACACTCGTCCACGTCCCTGGACAGACGTCCAATGAGCCAGGAAGGAAAATCAATCTCCACGTGTTCATTAAACATCTCATTTTGGTTTGAGTGCTTTGGAGAGAAACACTTCAAAGATCATAACACGCTCTTTGGGGAAATAATATTATGTGAACACAGAGAGCCGCCGGGACCGCGAGCAGGAACTGAAGAATGTATTCACTTTGACTCAAACTGAGAATCTGAGATCTGAAGAAGTCTTTTTCTCCGGGGGCAAACATTTAAAACCTTTAGCACAGAGGAGACAGTAAAGGACATGACATGACCGAACACATTAGGAGATGCTCGGTTTCTGCAGCCGACCGCGTCTCTCACCAGGTCACAGGATTTTGGGGCTCCAGCCTCTCTCTCAGGCCCTGCTGTGGTGACCCCTCGATCTGGATCAAAGGACTCACCGGGGGCCCCGCTGGCCCTCACTGACCCCTGAGAGGATCATCTGCAAAAGAAAAAGTCTGCTCTGGGTTTGAAAATAAGGCCAGATGTGCCCAGCTGGAGGAGTGGAGATTTAAATCACATTAAAGAACATAAATGTGATGTTTTTGTGTTGGTTTTCACGTCAGATTTCAGTCACTGAGCCACAACACGCTCTCTGGAGGAGACACACGAGTAACACGTCCCACATGCTGAGTGTTTACATGCAGCAGCAACATTAAAGCTGCTCCCATCAGTGTTTTCATTTGAACAACAGATCAACTGTAATGTGAAAGGTGTCCCTCATAGTGATGAACTCACAGACTTTGTACTTTGCTAAGTTTAGGCAACCTTCGTTTCCATGACTACAATGTAAACATGTGACTAAGGTTGGGAACAGTAGCTGGTACAGTCACACTGTTAAATGTATTTAATTCCACATAAAATATTTTTGGAATATTTTAAATCCTGCATTGTTTACATGCATATTGCTAGCTAACAGTCTTCTTCTTCTTCTTCTTCTTCTTCTTCTTCTTCTTCTTCTTCTTCTTCCTGCCTTTGTTGGTACATTTCACTGTTGATCAGCGTAGCATGAAACAAAAGGCGCGATACAAACAAAGCGGGACCGTTCTTAAAAACAGGCTCTGTAGCGCTACTAGTGGTCAAAACCTCCACAGCCTATGTTACATTTCATAATAGCTTTTTTATATTATGATTTTTATTATTATTTTGTATTTTTTTTGTTTTCTCTATGTATCTAGTTCAGACATTTGTCCTGCAGTAACAATGAAGGCAATTCTGTCTTTAAATCTGCTGGACCACAGACACCTCCAGACGTCTGCAGGCTGAACAGGGAGAAGTCTTTTCAGTAAGTCGTCCTCTCGGGACGAGAGAAGAACTTTAGCATGAAGTCAGCAAAACTACGTCGAGAAGTGGAGCTGTAACTTCCCTTTGTGCTATTTAAGCTGCACCTGCACCGAGAGGGATCCAAGGCCTCCACAAGGTCAGCTGTCAACCAGGACCAGAACCACCTGCAGCCGACCGATCGCATGTTTTCTGATCTGCCCCTCTGGTTGGTTTCAGTCCTGGTTGATCTGGTGACACCAGTGGTTACCGTGGTAACAGCAGATGCAGTTTAATACTACAGCAAACACTCGTTGAGCAGCTGCTTCGTCAGAAATCCAACGTTAGAACAGCCAGTTGTTTTATTATATTATTATTATTATCTTATCATAAGAAGTCTGTCTGTAATAATTCAAACCTCCAGGTGACTCCACGCTGCACTCACAGCTGGTAGCTTCACACACTGCGTTGGTTAAAGAAGCTGTTTTTGTTTTTGAGTCTTGATGGTGGTTGTTTTTGCACTTGGACCACCGAGGACGTGAGACTGGAGCAGTTTGGAGGCTTTAGAGGACAACAGGGATCAGGACGATAAATAAACCTCAGCTGTTTCTCTCAGCTGATTCCTCCCAGATGTTACAGTGGTGGAGGTCTCCCGGGGGGCTGCTGGAGGACTCTGGAAGAAGAAATGTGACTCAGACGACGATCCAACATGCTGATTTCTATAAGGACTGACTGTCAGTTAGTCTCCACAGCTTATTAAAAAGCTTTATTTAATATGTCCCCCCGTCTCCTAAAGCAGGCGATGGTGACACGCAGCTAATAAGCTACGATAGCTTCGTCCATTTAAAAGCTGTGAATAAGCTTCTGCAGAGAGACAGTAAATGTCTTTTTGTTCTTACTTTTAGAGATTGTTGTTTCATCTCAGCATCTGTTTAATGTGGGACGAGGAAGCAGAAGGTTGTTCCAACTAAGGACAAGTCTGTATAAAACATTTATCCTGTGAACTCACCACTGCACACATGCAGCACCTGCGTCTTTAATCTCTACAAGGACCAGAATGAGGACCTGAATGTGTCCTTTAATGAAGTAACAAAGGCGTTATTTAAGGTGGTCTGGTATTTTCCTCCTCCATCAGTGACTCATTTTAAGGCAGTTTGGCATCAATAAAAGAGAGTTTCGGGTTATTTTAAGCAACATGTAGTCAGACGGAGTACCAGCTGAAGGGAGGAAAGAGTTAAAACTTTTCTTGTTGGTCCAGTAGGAGGTGGTGTGGAGGGGGGGCAGTCCCCCCGTTTTTTTCTATTGATAGCCATATTCCCCCATTTATTCCTGCAGTCAGGACGATGCAGAGAGACGACATGTAGAAGCTCCACGCTGACGACTACAAACACTGTTTGAGTTCATTTCAGAAGGAATGAGAGCCCGACGACAGTAAGTGTGTTTATTCTTCTTCTTCTGGGACAGAAAGCAGGTGTTTGTCTGCATCATTAAGACTCATCAAGCTGCAGTGATAACAGCAGAAACTGTGTGTGTGTGTGTGTGTGTGTCACCAGCATCATTACAGACTGGCAGAAAATCTTAAAACCTCTTTAGAGTTTCTTTTTCAGATTAAAGTCCTGACAGACTAAAACTAAACCTCAGTCTGCTCTGACAGGAACTAACAACTCAGTTTAAGGTGATCTGTCCATATATCTGGAAAATTAAAGGCAACATGAGGCATTAAATGAAGAGATTTAAGGGTGTGACGATGACCTAAATAACACTTTTATCATTAATGCACAGAGTCAGTATCTTCTATCACAAATTGTGAGACAAGATTTTATGCAGAAACCAGTTTTTCACAATAATAGAGGCAAGTATGAGGTCAGAAATAAGATTATTTGAAGCTGTGACATCTTAAGTCTGAACACAATGGTGACAAATATCCCTTAAAAACTGCTGGAAAGGACCTTAAAAGTTAAATGTCTGAATAACTTTTCTTTTTCCCTTAACAGGCTACTTAAATAAATCTTAATTTAGAGGCTGAAAGATGTAATCACTGATGTTATCTGCAGACTGAGGAGCAGCAACTTTTAAAGCTCAACTTTGAGACGTTAATTCTAAATGACCTTTCAAACTCCACCTTAAATTCCAACTTTAAAGTTGTCCATGTCCAACTTCCTCTTGTCTATTAGACTAGTTAAGGTGGACTTATTTAGCAGTGCAGCCATCACTCATCAAGAACTCCAGAGGAAACAGGCGGCTGCAGTCAGAGGCAGTATTCATGTAGAAGTCCAACATTAATCAGCAACAGATAGCGTGAGCATCAGATAATCTATTAGTCATTAATACAAACATTCTCTTGTTTCAGCGTCTCACATGTGACGATCTGCTGCTTTTGTGTGTTTTAGTTGATTCTGAAGTGAATATCTTTTCAGACAGAAGAAGACATTGGATGATGAAACCTCTATAACGCTACGTGTTATTGACTAAACCATTAACTGATCACTGAAAAAATAATTGTTAGACTAAACAATAATGAAAATAATTATTACAGCCCCACTTTATATTACAAACAACAACTACATGTCTCCATAAACAGAGACAGTCAACTCAGCTCCAACAGACAAACAGATGTCAGGCCGTCCAGCTGTGGACACGTCAGTGACTGTTTAAGGAAATGAAAAGCTCGATTTGACATATCGCAGAACGCTAACATTTCTGACGCTATCCAAGCAAATGTATTCTTTCAGTGGCTTAAATGGTAATTTATTAACTGTCGATTAGTGTAAGTAACTTAAAACGTGTTTTAATTGACTCTTTGACGCCGTTTACGTTCACTGTAGCTGTGCCAGAGGCCTGTTGAAATGAGACAGAATCCTCAACACCTCTTTAATCTTCTGTTTTCAGCTAGCTGCTCTGTGATTGGTATCAACATGGCCCACCTCTTCCTTGCCAGTAAGATCACCATGCCGGACGAGCTCCACAGCAAAGGCGGCGCCAGGATCCCCAGGAGCGCCATGAGGGTGCCGAAATCCATCTCTGCCGAGAAGCTGAGTCGGGACAGGCCCAGGAAAGACCACAGCGTCGTCGTGACAACGCACGTCCCGCATGTCAACGAGGTCCAGCTGACGGCGGCCACCGGCGGCGCAGAGATGTCCTGCTACCGCTGCACCGTGCCTTTCGGCGTGGTCGTCCTCATCGCCGGCATCGTGGTCACGGCGGTGGCGTACACCTTCAACTCCCATGGGTCCACCATCTCTGTGCTGGGACTGGTGCTGCTGTCTACTGGACTGGGCCTGCTGGGCTCCAGTGCCGTCTGCTGGAGGGTCCGACTGGGGAAGAAGAAGGACAAACGGAGGGAGAGCCAGACCGCCCTCATGGCCAGCCAGGGATACTGTGTGGCCTGAGGAAGATACCCCTTACGAACCTCAGACAATCCTGAGTGGAGTCCAAGTTTAAGCTCTTTTTGAGTCTCGCTGGTGGTTCAGATGATGAACTTCAGGGAGACAATGAACCTGAACGCACCAGATTAACAATGCGAACGTTTAACAGGGATATGAACTGGTGAACTCTGCATAGAGTGAAGAGATGGAGCTCGTGCTCACTGTGGGGGCCATAACACTGCAGATACCTTAAAGGACTGTGATGGTCAGAGTAAAGGATGAGGGTCTGGACTCATGGCAACCTGCAGGATAACTCAGCAGCAGAAAATAAACTCCATACTGGAAGTGCTGGATGATGGACGGGAGGCTAAACTTTCTTTCATAAAGCTCTAGTGCTGAGTTTAATAATCGATTATTCAAAAAACATTGATAATTGATTCATTTATGAAGCCAAAAAGCTAAACAATCATCTGGTTCCAGCTTCTCAAATCTGCCACGTGTTTTATATCATTTGAGATTTGGACGCTTTGCTACCATTTGACTCCCTCGTGGTGCCGTCATTTCAAACATTTTATGGACTCAATGAATCGAGTCATCAATAAAACAGTCGGCTGATTATTTGATAATATAAATATAAATTAGTTGTCGCTCTACAAAGCTCATCGATGATGTACAGTATCTCTAACTACCTGCTGCTAATAAGCTATAAGACATTTATCAAGGTACTCTATTGTTGAAGTTTCTCCTCTCTGATGAACTGGTGATCAGCAGCAGTTCGTTTCACGTAGATTTGGTCACGTAAATTATTGGATTTGTTTCGCTGTCAGCAAACACTGAATCTGTCTGAGCAGACCGAAGACGTCAGTGGGATCAGGAGGATACCTTTGAAGACTCAACCCACTGCCGAGTAACAGGTCAAAAAATACCATTCTGACTTTGTGGAGCTGAATCACGGAGCAGCGCTCTGAACCCTGAGCTCTGATCTGCATGCCACTCTGTATCTTTAAATCTGAAGTGATGGAAATAACCAGATGTCATGTATTACTACTAACGTATTAAAGAGTTCACATGTAGATGTTTAACTGTTTAACTGAGGGTCAATCTGAAGCTGTCTCACTTCTTTTACCTTGAACAGGTGTTCAGCCTTATTTATTCTGTCTCGATATGAGTGAAACTTTCTGTTCTGTTAAAGTCAACATTAAAGTTCCAACATGAGACCGGACGACTTCTTTTTCATTTACTCAGCGAGGAGTTTGTATTCAGAGCAGGTTGAGGAGAGACTGCAAAGTTATAACAGCTCGGCTGTTATATTTAGTTGTGTTTATGTTGCCTAGCATCCCGCAGACACACGACCAGATAATGAACCGGGTGGGGGGGGTGGAGGTTGGGGTTGCGTCATTTGGAGGGGGAGGAGGTGGTGGTGACGGGTAACGGTTACAACGCGTTGTCACTTCTGCAGTGCTAACTTTATCTCCACTGGAGTGCAGCATCCTGGGAATGTGGGAGGGAGGGGGGAGTGGAAAGGGAGAGAGAGGGGAGGCAGCGTTGCATCACTTCAGTGGATCTTCTGTCTCGTTCCTGCAGACACTTGGGAGGAGGTACAGTTCCTCTCTGAGCGTGACGGAGCTGGGAGGGTGAAAATAGAAGCTGTGAAGTGGAAAAACATCAGAACCTCACAGGAAGTGGATCCACATTCAACACTGAGACCCCCCCCAGCAGACCATCACCCCCTGATGAGTAAAGACCACCTAACTAACCTGCTGATAACTGCCAGTGGAGTATTTCCATTTCATGCTACTTCATACTTGTACTCTTCTACATCTCAGAGGGAAACATTGTACTTTTTACTGCATGTGTCTGACAGCTTCAGTTCGTAGACAATCCTCCTCCTCCTTTAGCTAAATAAACCAGTTTCTGGCTGCAGCAGTGCTTTGAGCTAAATGCTAACATCAGCATGCTAACATGACAACACTAACATGCTGATGTGTAGAAGGTATAACGTTCACACTGTAGCCTGTTAGCATGCTAACATTTCAGCCCAGCTGAGGCTGGTGGGAATGTCATTAGTTCTGAAGGTATTTGGTCAAAAAGAAGAAAGTTTGACCTGGTGATGATCAGATAATCACCAAAGACATCAGGCTTTGTTGTCTGGTAACGATATGAGATATCTGTACCAAACTTCCTGGCAATCCATCCAATAATTGTTGACATATTTCAGTCAGGACGTCGTCATCCCGAGAGCTGGAGACATTTCGGAGAACTCTTCCAGTTTGTCCTTTTGAAATGTTTACCTCCTTGGTGGAGGTAAATAATGTGTTACTGTCTTTGTTTCAGGGCAGAATGAATGATCACTGACCCTTTGTGTTTCTGAGGCCGCCTCAGGAGGATTCAGAGGGGAAATCCCGACCCTCCCTTCCCTTCCTGTAACACAGTGACCAGCTGAGTGACCAGAGGTGCAACACAGTGGCAGTGTCACCCCCCTCCACACCCCAGACTCTCAGCCAGAAAGGGCCTGGCACGCAAAGAGACAGGGAATCGGCAGGATTAAAAGGGATCAGCCAGAGAACAGGAAGGTTTCTGTTCCTACACACCCTTTACCAAAACTTTGAAATAATTCCCCAGCAGGCGTGTGATTGTTCTGCCATCAGACGAGCATCAAGGTCAGCAGAGTCGGCCCGAGGCTGAAGAGAACTAAGTAACCTGGTTCCAGACCTCACTGCCCACAGCTATGATTTTAATAGGTCCAGCGTTGGTCATATAAAATGTTTCCTCCGACTTGGGTAGAAATCAAGCAGCTTCTACAGTTTCATTAGGAATCAGTTTATCTTTTGAGCTCTGTTTCAAGATGGCTGCCAACATGATATCAGGTGGGAACAACAGAAATCTCTGCTATCACTGTAAATCTGTAGGGGACCATCCTGTGTGGTCAGAGGTTGTTCTCATTAACTTCCTCTTCTGAAACTACACTCATCGTGGCCGTACTGAGCGTTTGCTGCATTGCAGTGTGACAGACAGAAGTAGACAAAAGCAGCCTCTAATTTTACGTTTTGTCGGCTAAAATGTCTCCTGCAGATTTTTATCCGCACTGGTTAACACGCTTATTAAGCTGCGAGTTGGTAGAA